>NC_134836.1:68299599-68599599 GCF_004210375.1 Tachypleus tridentatus | reverse complement strand
TTTTTGAAATATACGTTGAGACTCAATGCAATTTTATGCAATAATAAGCAAAACAAATAACGTTATCTGCCATATTTTAAAATCTCTAACCAAAACTTTTCTGATAACATCATCATGACAACGAAGGTGATATTGGTTTGACAAATCGAATAGGCCTACGTCTTATTTTATAGTTAGTTCAGTAGAAGAATTATAGTAAAAACAAAAAACATATTTTTGTGACTACTTTTGTTACCAGGCGCTGCCCATAACTACAGATCCCTCTCGTCATATGCTATAACGTAATGAGTTCCATAAATTACTGTCACATACCTGTTTTTCAAGCAGATAAATGCAGCTCGTAAGGTAGAAATAGAAAAGTTCACTATCAAAACAACCTGCAGGACACACGAGTGATTTTCCACTTTCTGTAGCTCAGACTGTGTTAAAATCCAAACTACTCACAGTAGAGGTACTCTACTGGACTCTTACTTCATATACATCATAGTTTCAAAGTTAAAATCCAAACTACTCACAGTAGAGGTACTCTACTGGACTCTTACTTCATATACATCATAGTTTCAAAGTTAAAATCCAAACTACTCACAGTAGAGGTACTCTACTGGACTCTTACTTCATGTACATCATAGTTTCAAAGCAATTTGTTAAGAAATACCCGAAATATAAAATATTTAATTCTGATTGATCTTTTTTCTTCTTTTTTCCTTCGGACAAAAATTACGGAAACTTTATTTGATACTTTTATGGACTTTTTCAAATTTGTTACACTGAAACATCTTTTCAACGTACAGTTAGGAGTCTCGTTTGGTGTAAATATAAGCCACACGTTAAGCTATTCATCGAAACCGCTCAAATTTCATGAAAATGTTTGCGCATGCCTACACAGAAAGTCATGTGAGCTAGCGATGTAACATTTTCACTGCTGCTTTATCTCAATGTAAAAGTGGCATGTTTCTAAATGTTCGTTATTCTGATTAGACAGTTGATTTATAGCAGCAAAACAATAAGGTGACAGCTCGTGCAGATATATAAGTATTGATTAGGCCAGGCAAACTAGATTAGCAGTTTGTGACTCAAGTTTTCAAAAGAATCATACAGGTGGACGGTTATTGTTCAAGCAATTTTTATATTTTATGAAATTCTCCTAATTAAAGATCATTTAGCGCCACGTGACATTAGCTTAAGCAAGTAGCGTAAATAATAATGCTTGATACGACTTTACCTACTGCATGTGAGTGATGACAAAAAACTATTTCATAGCGTTACTAAAAAGTAAGTTATCAACACTATTTTAGAAAGGAAAACTAGCACTATATATTTGAAATAATCTGGTTAGTTCTGTAAAGTAGAGGTCTGTTCCGAATGATATGGTTGCGATCCTACATCTAATGTTGGTGACTATCGAGTGCCACTTTCTTACTTGCTGTAGTTTGTTGGTCTGTATTGACAAAAATGTCATAACACCTAACCAAACGTACTTTAAGCGTGAAAAAAAAAGTTCGGCTGAAAAAGAATTCTGCGTGCTAATTAAAGGAATGAAATCAAAATTGGCAACCAGACTGGTAGCTACATTTATAGCATTGATAATAATTTCAGAGTAAATATTCATTCATTAGTTAACTTTGCCACCTATTTTGTTTTACTCACAATCATGCTTCAGTTGAACAAAACACGCGGCCTGGTGACTCGTGAATGAAGATTTGCTGTGAATTGTTAACGCTGTAGGTGTAGCTACCAATTTGATTGCCAATTTTCACTTCACTTAGGTCTAAGACAATAGGTTGTATAATATAAAGTTTAGTCTTATGATTCATTTCCTTTCCGAAGCATGTAAAAACCATCTGATAAGTAAAAACCCAACAACAAGCAAATAAAAGAGTTTAAATCGCAAGCTGTGTTTTGTTTGACGTTACGTGTACAAACGTTGGTTGGTCGGTTTAATGTTTTCTGGCGCAAAGCAACTTGGCTATATGCGCTGCGTACAAACGAGTCCTGATGTATTGACTATTGTCAGTAGTATTTGTCGGTCTCAGATAATAAAGGTCTAACTGAACCTGACCTTTCAAGATCGCTCAAAAACATAAAATCTGGTGCTGAATTTTTTTATTTTTTGTACCTTTTTTGTCACAAGTAAGTTTTTTTGTTATTAAAATGATCACCTAAAACTGTGTAACAATGCAAAACATTCCTCTTTCTAGACCTTAGTATGACGGATGAAAGTGGAAGTTAATGAAAAATACAGTGGTACCTCGGTTCTCGAACTTAATCCGTTCCAGAAGACTGTTCGAAAACCGATTTGTTCGAAAACCGAATCAATTTTTCTCATAAGAAATACTGTAAATTAAATTAATCCGTTACAGACCTCCAAAAATTACGCATTATGAAACATTTTATGTAAAAAATATTGCTTATTTATACCTGTGTAATAATACATGCATAAAGTCAACCATAAAAACTATAAACACAATAAAAAAACAATAAATGAAAATTTAACTGCACTTTACCTGTGCTGAGGAGGTGAGGAACGTGGAGAGTAGGAGGGTTATTATTGTTTGGAATAGGAGTCACTTTCCATAAAAACGTCAGGTAACTCTCCTTCTGGGGTTCTTTCTCTTTTCTGTCTCTTTGCACCGCTACAACCTGCTTGAGACTCACTGGACCTATTTCTCACTAAAGACTTGTCTAATGAAGTTCGTTTCTGCCTGGCACCCTCCCCATGTCTCACCACACTATGTATGCCACTTCTCTTCCTAAATTTTTCAAACCATCCCCTACTAGCCTTAAAGGCATCACTTGTATCAGCACTCGTTCCAGGGGTGTTTTTCAGGAGGTCAGCATGCAACTGCTTTGCTTTCTCACAAATTATGGTCTCAGAAATGCTATCACCAGCTAACTGTTTTTCGTTTACCCAAATCAACAACAGTTTGTCTACCTCTTCCATTGTTTGTGATCTTTGTTTCATAAGCACTGTCACTTCTTTTGCAACATCAGATCCTTTGATGACCTCTTTATTTTTCAGTATGGTGCAGACTATAGACTTCGCCATACCAAACTGTATAGCAAGGTCAGATACGCGAACACCACTCTCATATCTTTTTTCATCTCTATTGTGGCTCTAACAACTTTTCTGTTTGCTGCTTTCATTATCCTTCTTTAACCCCATGGTGGTGTATTTAATCAGAATATTTAGAAAAAAAAACGAAAACGTTCACAGCAGGTTTTAGTGGGGTGTGGACTGAGCGACAGGTGCGGGTAAAATGTTTTGGGCAAGCTTGTTGTGGGCTGAAAATGGTCGAAGGGTCGTTCGAATCATCAGTCGGGTTATTTCGGGGGTTCGGGCCACGACAGCTTGGTTCGGGAACCGAGTTTATGTCCGACAACCAAGACCTTTTTTTCTGAAACAATATGTTCGAAAACCGAATTGTTCGAGAAGGGAGTCGTTCGAGAACCGAAGTACCACTTTATCTGTTTTGCTATGGAGATTATCGATACCGTTTCCTTACCATTTGCTGTGCTAGTTCGAGGCTTAGTCCCTAGATACGCGAAATTTACATTGGCTTTCCTTCCGTCAATAATAGGGTTAGCATCAGTCACAGTTCTATTAGCTGCCTCTCTGTCACACATCGTCACCTGTAACACAATAGTTTACAGGTATTACAAGTTTAAAGACATTACATTATAACCCCCTAATTGAAGTTAAGTATTAACTGTTTTATTTAAATAAAACCGATAAGAATGTGGTATGTAAAGACGACAGCTATTTGTCAAAATTAAATGTTGGATGTACAATAGATGAACTTTAAATATTAGGCTAAAGAGAACAAAAAACAAAACAAGAAACGACTTAACCCTGGGGCTAATTACAGGAGAGTGACAGTAAGGTAAAACCAGAATTAAGTATTAGGTTAAACTAGGAATTAACATAATAAAGTTAGAATTAATTATTAAACTAAACGGTAAAACTATAGTTAATTATTAAGTAAAACCTTGAACTAACAGTTAGGATTAAGTCAGAATTAATTATTAAGTTAATCACACGACTAAATCTTAAGATAAAGTCATAATTAAGTACAAAATTAAAAACAAAACTAAAAAAAAACGCGCGAACTATGGGTAATGAGGGTGTGTAAACATGTTTTTTGTCATGTAGAGAAGTTTAGGTTACGTTAAATGGTTTTAAGTGTCCCCACTATACAAACTATTCCAGCGTCTGTGGTAAACCACTTAATAGTCAGATTAAATCTAGGGCTAATGATTTGTTTTGTTTGAATTTCATCACCACCCACCGCCAACTCGTGGGCTACTCTTTTACCAACGAATAGTAGGATTGACAGTCGCATTAAAACGCCCCTACTTCTAAAAAGGTGAACATGTTTGGTATGACGAGGATTCGAACCCGCGCCCTTCAGATTATGAATTAAGTGCCTTAAACACCTGGCCATGCCGGACTGGATACACTCAGATAGCTTTATAGAGTTTTGTGCTTAGAAAAACATCGAAGTAATAACATTTATTTTAGATAAAGACAGGGAAGAAAACCTGGTATAAAGTCAGTAAGTTGACATTATTCGGGCAGATGGACAACCGTTGTAAAAACACAGAAAACAAAAATAAACCTTTTAACAGAAACTTCACAATAGGTAAGAGTAAGGTCATAGATTATAAATAACAAACTGGCATTAGAGAAATAGAGAAGAAACATGTGATATTAAGTTGCAAGTCTAACCATAGTTTTGTTAATAATCAAAATAACTGTTTTATATCTAAGTTAATAAAGAAACGTTCTTATTCAACTTTTATTATTGTTTTTTGAAGTTTTAAGACATAACGAATCTCACTTTAAACTTACGAGCTCGGAAGGAAGTCGCTAGTTTTGATTTTCATTCACAAAGTACTTTCCGTCCTATCGATTATTTGGTTTTTTATAACACGCCCAAAATACTCTAACTAACTTTCATGACGATAGTTTATTATCAAGATATTTAAAATGAATAACGATAGTGGAGATGAAAAATGAGAAATACATTCTTTTACCACGACGTTACATTGGACAGGTTTTAGTTCCGTGATATTTTGTAATTATGAGTCAAAGATAAAGTTCAACACACTTGTTACTGCTAGCATCATCAGATGAAAACTAAGCCTAAAGACAGAGACTGTTTCGTAGGTTAAAACTAAGACTTAACATTTAAAAAACGAGAATATTTCTTACGCTAAAACTACGTCTTAAAAGTTAAATACAGAGAATATTTTAGGTTACATGATTACAATAACTTTTACCAAAATTAATTGTTAGGCTAAAGATAGGACTAACGTTTATGCTGAAGGTTAAATGTCAACAAGTAACAATGAAATACGGTACCAAGTAATATATAGTTAAAATTATGGCATTCTTCAGAATTTAAACATATTATTTAGAAATGTAAGAGGACGAAAGTTTATCGAAATGTTAAACAACTTGTGCTGTGTGTCAAAATGACTGTTAAAATTTAACGGAAAAGGTGTCGACAGAATGTCTGAACAACAACATATATTATTTAAATTACCGAGCTTTTAACACTGAAGTAAATGTCACTTTCTAGAATATTAAGTGTGTTTTGTAATTGTGTGAATTTGAATTAAACTAGTATAAAGAAGTATAATCATGCTTCTCCTTTCTTAACTTCAGTGGATTACAAATTGATGGAAATAATGTTTTTCAGGTTGTTTTACAAGCGCCACTCTGTGGTACTTCGCACGTATTTACTCATTATATGTTTTATTTATTTGTTAAACACAAAGCTACCTAATGGGCAATTTGTAATGTGCCTACCACGGGTATCTAATCCAAATTTTTACCGTTAAAAATCCAAAGACTTACCACTGAGCCACTGGGGAGCAAGTCATTACAGAACAGAAAATCTTTAGCATTTCGACAGCAAATTATGACACCTGGTGAAACTATTTCTACCACACTACATTTTAACACCATCTAATGCCTGGATGACGTTTGGAAAGAATCTACCTAAATCATCTATAAAATAATCTGACAGTTCAGATGTATAATATACACAGGTTTCTTTAAACTTAGCTGTACAGTACACACGGACATAATCTACCTAAATCATTTATAAAATAATCTAACAGTTCAGATGTATAATGTACACAGGTTTCTTCAAACTTAGCTGTACAGTACACACTATATTTTATTGAATTTAAAGGTAGATATAATGCATTTTATCAACTTTTGGGTGATCCCTAGGTTCATCAAGTTGTAGGTGTGCCCGAGATTTAATTAAGTTTTAGGTGTGCTTTAGGTTTATCAAGTTGTAGGTGTGCTCTAGATATATCACGTTGTAGGTGTACCCCAGGTTTATCAAGTTGTAGGTGTGCCCAAGGTTTATTAAGTTATAGGTGTGCTATAGGTTTATCAAGTTATAGGTGTGCCCTAGGTTTATCAAGTTGTAGGTGTGCTCTAGATTTATCAAGTTGTAAGTGTGCCCTAGATTTATCAAGTGTGTCCTAGGTTTATCAAGCTGTAGGTGTGCCCTAGATTTCGTTAAGTTGTAGGTATCCTATATTTATGAAGTTGTAGGTGTGCCCTGGATTTATCAAGTTGTAGGTGTGCCTTAGGTTTAATTAAGTTGTAGGTGTGCTCTAGGTTTATCAAGTTGTAGCTGTGCCCTACAAACACTGTTATTAATTGTTGCTCTTTTGTTCTTCAAGTTGTTTTATTATATTTTATTTACCAGTTGCTGTAATATTTATATGTATACACAAAAATGGCACTGACCATTTACTTTTCTTTAACTAGTAACTAATATAAACACATGAAATTATTGGGAAACTATGAAAAAAAAAAAGATCAAGCTCCTCCCCCAAAAGAAAAACAAAGAAACAAAAGATAAACCAATGAATTTAAGTAACTATACATTTACAAACCATATCAGTGGTCAACATAACACCACTGGTTAGTGTGTTTGGTCGCTTTAATGATAGTTTAGGGTTTTAAAAATGTTAATAAGTCGCAGTAAACTCATTGGAGGTTATGACGTTTGTTGTCATTATAATCAAGTAATGTGGTACGTATCTGGTAACCTGATAAAGTCAAGTAGTACGTATGTGGTAACCCAATAAAGTCATGTAGTACGTATCTGGTAATCTAATAAAGTCATATAATACGTATCTCGTAAGGGTAATCTAGTAAAGTCATGTAGTACGTATCTGGTAATCTAATAAAGTCATATAATACGTATCTCGTAAGGGTAATCTAGTAAAGTCATGTAGTACGTATCTGGTAACCTGAAAAAGTCATGTAATATCTAGCTGGTAACCTAATAAAGTCATGTAGTAGTATCTGATAACGTTCCAAACATGAGTTTACTTTACTGATTAGACCATTATTGTAGCAAAACTGACATTACGGGTTAGCGTCGTCGTTTCAACACTTCAGACAAAGTTAGTTTCTGTGAAACTGTGAATGCATTTTAATCTCTTTAACTCTGGTTATCAGTGAAGACGTAAGACTATTTTGGTAGTTTTTTGTCTACATATTACACGTTTCGAAACCAAATTTAGGTACACCAGAACGAGTTTGATGACAACGATAGACAGACAGCAAGCCGCACCAGCAAACCTTTCAAAACAAGTAATGAACTAAGGTTTTCTTTTCTCTCAAAATGTACTCACAGCTGTTTCACGACATTGTTTTCTCACCCTACCACGTATCATCTCTTCCTGAACATCAAGACTTATTTTATTATATTTCTTTGAGCTTTTCTGGGCAACCGGCACGAGTTGGCCTGTAGGTGATTTTCTGGTCTCCTTTCGGTCTACGTTTAGATAAGATAATAGTTTAGTGGCACGTGCCAGTATTCAGCACACTGCTGGCAGAATAACCCTGTAAAGTATCTAAGACAAGTAGAGCAGTCAACAATACTACAAACATACCCTACTGTTATTCAAGTAGAGCAGTCAACAATACTACAAACATACCCTACTGTTAGTCAAGTAGAGCAGTCAACAATACTACAAACATACCCTACTGTTAGTCAAGTAGAGCAGTCAACAATACTACAAACATACCCTACTGTTATTCAAGTAGAGCAGTCAACAATACTACAAACATATCCTACTGTTATTCAAGAAGAGTACAAATAATTGAACAATTAATTTTCTTATATTCGCCACATTTCACGTATCTTTCATCAAAAGTTCATCTAATACACTATATTACTACAGTAACAAGAGTTGTCTGAAAGAATACTTAGAAAACCGTAGCCACGACTTCTGCCTGTCTGTCTGTCTGTTATGACCACAACTTTTTCTATTTCTCCACAGGTGTGAAAGAAATGTCGAAGAGATCTGTGGGTCATATGGTATGGGAGACCTCCAACGAAGATTTTGGTGTAAGTGGTGTCTTTCCGGTGTACACCATTGACACCGTGATTTGGTATTGGAGCTTTCGACATACTGACCAATGACAAGTTACGATCTGATTACAGTATGGTATTCTGCAGTGAATGTTGGTTAAACCTAATTATGAACCTTTTACAAGGTGTTTGGTTGAAAAGGAAAACACTCAAGATTACATTAAAGAGTGAAAGTGGATGTCTGCGTAACAGGATGCCATGACAAAGAAAGGAGGAAGCCACGTGGAGAGGCTAAAACCAAGACTTGGTAACCAATACGTAGTATCTTGGAACACTCCGACAGTAAAGTGTTGGGTACAGCCTGGCAAATACAGTGTTAGCTCCGCCCCTTCATCGTGAGTAAACTACTACATTCTTCAACAGTGGAAACCTGGCCTATAGCAAGCAGCCACGAAATCGAAATTTGGCGGCAGGAAAAGATACACGTGTGATAAACAAGAGAGTTCCCGCTTTGATATGTGAACAAGGAAATCAATAGTTCTTTTGAGACGATGTATTATTGTAAAACAGACAGGTTCACTGTTATCTTAGTTTTCATTGCTGAAAAAAGTATCTTTAAATGAAATATTCATCAACACCAGGCTATAAGGTTATGTTATTAAGTATGAATTGTGCGTCACGCTGTGGCACACACTGTAACGGAGACATAACACTAGAAACAAAGTTAAGGAAGTAAACTTCACCGAAATTCAATCACTCACAGAACTGGTCTTCTGATAGACAAATCCTTTCTCACAAAGTTGACGACTTACACTACAGTGTTGTCAAACTCTAAGATACTGTCATTATATCTACAACACTGTTAGGGAAAGATAATATTTTATCATTCTTTCCATTTTATGGTATTAATTACAGAATATAAGTTTCAACGTTATGGTAATGTTTCACTGACCCCTGGTGACAACTGAATTAGCCAATGTTAGAATACTTATTATTCTTTATATTTCCAATATGCTTGTATAAAGGCTATGTCATAATGGTCCTGCTTGATTGAACATACTGATCAAATTTATGGTCTGAAATAACAGTCATGGTACCCCAAATAGTATCTTAACTATATAGAAAGAAGTCTACAAGGAGCATATGGTACCAGTATGTGCTAAAAGAAATCAATTTAATACCACCCACAAATAAACACAAAGAAGACACTACCCAATAAGACAAATAATTGTCAGTAGAGCAGAGATGCATAGAAGCTTTGCATGATGCTGGTTGGACTCTCTGACAACTTGCTACAGACATAAAATTCTCCCCAAACATTGTCAAGTACACCCTATAACGCAGGGGTTCCCAACCTTTTGGCACTCGCGACCCCTTACCTAAAAGTTTGAAACCCACGTGACCCCCTACTTAGGGCTTACTATCAGCAGCTTAATTTTTATTTTATTTTCTGTGAAGGAGAGGGAAAGAAACATCTAAAAATATTTTAAAATTCTGTAATTATTTATTAGCAAATTAAATCACATTGGTCCAACCTGAATTCACAAAAAGAACATATTTTTCTTAAAATAATATTAACATAGGTTTGAACAGCTATTCAACCCAGCTAGTGAGATGCCTGATGTTGCATTTCAGCAGCAAGCTTTAAAATTCGTGGCCGAGCGTTTGTTAGAGCCAGTCTCATGTCATCTCCAACATCCAATCTGTTCCTATTCTTTGTTTTTATATTGACAAGAGTGGAAAATCCTGCCTCACACAAGTAGGTAGAAGCAAATGGAACAAGGACACGTAAAGCTATCATGCTGACTTTGGAGTATGACTGATACATAGCGCACCAGAACTGAATCACAGATTTCACCTTGAAGAGATCACGAGCTGAAGAGTCGTTCCTTAGATCCAGAAATTCATCTTGGATATCATGTGGGATGCTGGATACATCAAGTTCAGTACAAAATGGGTTCCTTACCAGAGCCTCCTATTCCTGTGATAGCTCAGGGAAGTAACGCTCGACTTCCTTTTCTTAAGACTGAAAATATTCGGTAATCTCATCCTTGAGGAACTGATCCAGTTGGATCTGAGACTCATCCGTCACTCCACAAAGTTTTTCAAACATAGCGTTGTTTCCAAGATTGGTTTTCCGACGCCAGTTCTGCAGTTTGGAAACAAAGGCCCGAAGACTATCTTGAAAAAGAAGAGCATGTGTTTCCCTTCCTTGAAGCTTCAAATTGAGCTTGTTCAGCTGGCCAAAAATGTCGGCTAGGTACGCAACCCTTTTATTCCATGCTTCATCTTCGAAGTGAGCTACAAGATCTTTCCTTTCTTGAGTCTCCAGGAATAGCTTTATTTCATCTTTCATTTCAAAGACACGATTAATAACATTTCCTTTCGACAACCAACGTACTGCTGTGTAGAAGAGAAGGACTTCGTGGTCAGCATTCATGTCTTTGCATAGTTCTTTGAATAGGCGAGTGTTGAGTGCTTGAGTCTTCACATAATTTACAATTTTGATTACAAATTTAAGCACTTCCTGCAGAGAGGCAGGGAGAGTCTTACTGGCGAGAACATATCGGTGAATCATGCAGTGGATGCCCTTTGCTTGAGGTGCTAGCTTCTTCACTCTCGACTGGAATCCTGATTTCGATCCCAGCATAGCCGGTGCCCCATCCGTACAAACCCACACACGTTTTCCCATTGAAGATCTTCGTCTTGAAAAAAGTTGAAACTTTTTCCATGACATCATCAGCTTTTGTTGTGGTTTCAAGTGCACTGCAGAATAAGAATTCGTCATTGATGTCACCTGAATTAATGTATCTCACGAAGACAAGCAACTGAGAACATGAGCTTACATCTGTTGACTCGTCGAGCTGAAAGGAGAACAAAGGGGAACCCTTGATTTCAGTCAAAACCTGTTCCTTCACATCCATAGACATTTTAGAAATACGCCTCTGTATAGTATTATTTGACAGGGATACTTGCTGCATCTTCTTTGCACTGGCTTCTCCAAGAATAAGATTTACTGCTTTCATCATGCAGGGTTTAAGAAGTGTTTCTCCAATCGTTTGAGGCTTTTTTTGTTTAGCAATTTCGAATGCAATCTCATGTGAAGCTTCCACTACGGCTGCACTCTGCTGCTGAAACGACCCACTTCTATCGATTCTTTGGCTTTTAAGACACCGTTCATGCCGTTTGAAGAAATCCAAACCCTTCTTTGCGTGTTCTGGATGTTTCGTCTCGAGATGACGCTTGAGTTTTGATGGTTTCATTGACTCTGCACTCAGGACAGCATGGCACAAAACACACTGTGGTTTCTCGATGCCGTCGTTGGCGAGCACAGTGGTGAAGCCAATGTTGAGGTAGCATTCTGAGTATCTGCGCCGTTTAGCCATGGACACAACTCACATCTACTGCTACGTATCTCCTTGTTAAAATAAAATAAAAATGTTGAATAATGAACGCTTTGGCAACTGTAGATCTTACACTGACTACTTGTGGGGGGTGCAGGTAGAGTAATGATGGGGTAGGTATTGGGAGGGAAGGGAGCGTAGCCAGTCGCGCGATTCGTCATCCACCAATCAGCAACGGACATGTGACTCACGTGTCGACAGCGAGCACACACACACTTAATCACAGCTAAACAGACACACAAAGCATGCGTACATGCGCGTGCACTCACATACTGGCTACTCACTAGTACACACATACATACAGTTGCAGATACATACACATTCACACAGGCACATTCACTCACAGGCACCCATACATACACCCATAATATCACCTAATGACATTGAACTAACGTATCACACGTTTTGCTTTGCACCGAAACAAAAAAAAATGTAAGAGCATGAAAATGTAATTGATGAAATAAAATTAATGCTATCCCAAGCTACTTCTAACAAGGCTACGCGACTCCGAGACAGGTAAATTTGAAAACAGGAAAGTAAAAGGCAGGACACCTGAGCTCAATGATATCATAGCCCCGATATCATCGCAATTAAGCAGATCTTGGAAGTAACAGATAAAAAAAATGACAAATAAAACGTTAATTCCAAAGAAACTTTATGGAATCGTATTAGTAAAATTCCAAAAGACTTTTATTAACTATGTTGAAACGATGCCTAAAAAACTGTCTGCAATTAAACTAAAAGGGGGACGCACAAAATATTAACTGTTTGACTGAACCCAAACACTTCCACTGAGTTTTTGTTGTACTAAATATGAATATTAATAAGACGTTGATGTTTCACATGTGATTTATCTTCCATTTCTCTTTAAAGTAGCCCTTAAATCTAATTCTTGACTTTATGCTAACAGTTTTGTGCAGTATTGTATATATACTGAAAGAAAATTGAAAAATACGCATGTAAGAAGGGGTATCCGCCTTCTACAGATCTGTTTCAAAATGAGCACTTCTTACTGTTTATGTGGTAATAACAAACAATGTTTATTAAACTACACAAATAACAACGATGTCTGTAATTACAAACACAGTAACAAACAATACTGACTAGAAATGTTCATAATGAAAATATAACTGGTTAGAAAATGTTCTAAATAACCAGTGGTCACAATTCTGAAATAATTGTCTCCTAAGTTTATATACACGATGATGTAATAGAAATTTTGACAGCTCTATTCGGGAACAACACGTATCATATATTTGAGGAACATTGTTCATCAAAAGTAACCTGAAAAATAACGCAAAGTGACATCTCCTATATTCCACAAGATACAAACTTACAGACAGCGGTTTTGAATCAGACAAGATGTCGAAAAAAGTAATGCTGTGAATTTATCAACTCACTGTTTTCAACAGCTGAAGAAACAATCACATCACCAGAAACGAGGAAGTCTAGTCTTCCTCAACCTACCCGTTTTACCAACCGTCGTAACAATCCAACCAGAAGACACAAGGAAGTCATGTCTTCTTCAAACTAACATTTTTATCAACCATTGTAAAAATCCAACCAGAATACACAAGGAAGTCTAGTCTTCCTCAACTTACTCCTTTTTCCAACCGTTGTAACAATCCAACCAGAAGACACAAGGAAGTCATGTCTTCTTCAAACTAACATTTTTATCAACCATTGTAAAAATCCAACCAGAAGACACAAGGAAGTCTAGTCTTCCTCAACCAACCGTTGTAACAATCCAACCAGAAGACACAAGGAAGTCATGTCTTCTTCAAACTAACATTTTTATCAACAATTGTAACAATCTCACCATAAAACACAAGGAAGTATACTCTTCTTCAACCTATCCTTTTTACCAACCGTTGTAACAATCCAACCAGAAGACACAAGGAAGTCATTTCTTCTTCAAACTAACCAACCACTGTAACAGTCCTACCAGAAAACACAAGGAAGTAATGTCTTTTTCAACCTACTAGTTTTACCAACCATTCTAACAATCCCACCAGAAGACACAAGGAAGTATTCTCTTCCTCAACCTACACATTTTACCAACCTTTGTAAAAGAAACTGTCGGAACTCACTAACTCTTATCTCCATAGTAACCAGTGAAACAAGAGAACAAGGTATAATGGTCTTATTAGTTTCCATTTCAGTATTAAGTTTTAACCCTGTGTGTACCAGTGAATACGGTAAACGCCTTTCGTTAGTACAATTGTTACCATTGTTTATGTGTTTGTAGTTAAGCGCAAAGTTAATACAAGGATTTATGGATATCATCCTACTATTGATACGAACGTCCCACAGCCACAAAGAGTTAAATAAAATTGTCCACCCGGAGTGCTAAAGATGATTTTTCAGAGTAATATTTCTTACCTGTTAGTAACGAGATGACGTCATAAAGTTAGAAACGATCCTCGAGTTACTAACTTTTATTAGTCTTTCATCATGAGTGGCGTATTAAATATCAAAACTTTCCTCGGTAATACTACTTGTTAGAAGCAGATGGCTATTATTTTCCGTCAGTGAGACAACTGTTTATTTTTATTACGTTTCTATTTTTCTGTCTTCGAAAACTGAATGCCTGATAATGAATTTAATGCACCTATTGTACGACCGAGATACATTCCATAACAGAGAGATATCTATAACACACTAAATCTAAACGGTGTAGAATTTGAAAACTAACACACCCACAAAATGGTGTCGAATTGCAGATTATTAAAGGAAGAGAATCATTGAAAGAAGTACTCAACTTGTTATTCACGTATAAAGACAAACTATAATAATAGATATGTAGAAAAATACAGAACTTATATCATCGGAACTTTTTAAATTAAAGTAATAAAATTAAGGTTTAGATTTTGACCTGAAGACATAATTCAATATGTACTCTATGTTAAAATGTACAAACCATTCCTTTAAACCAAGTGGAAAATAACTAATACAATGATATTTCTCTTTCTCGGAGCAAAACAATTACTACACTAAACACATTACTGGAGAACAATTACTACATTAAACACGCTGCTGGAACACAATTACTGCACACAATATACATCCTCTAGTCTTACCTTCTCATCTTCTGATCTACAGTACAGTATACATCCTCTAGTCTTATCTAGTCATCTCCTGAACTACTTTCAGAACAGTATACATTCTATGGTCTTACCTTGTCATCTTCTGATCTACTTCCTGTACAGTATACATCTAGTCTTATCTGGTCATCTCCTGAACTACTTTCAGAACAGTATACATTCTCTAGTTTTACCTTGCCATCTTCTTATCTATTTCCTGTACAGTATACATCCTTTAGTCTTACCTTATGATCTTCTGATCTACTTCCAGTATAGTATACATCCTTTAGCCTTGCCTTGTCATCTCATGGTTTACTTCCAGAACAATATACATCTTTTATTATTGCCTTGTCATCTCCTGAACTACTTCCAGTACAGTGTACATCATCTAGTCTTATCTGGTCATCTCCTGATCTACTTCCAGAACAGTATACTTTCTCTAGTCTTATCTTTGTCATCTTCTCATCTACTTCCTGTACAATATACATCCTCTAGTCTTACCTTGTCATCTTCTAATCTACTGATACTGCTTTCCTGTACTGACAGTTGTATGTCTAAGAAAAGCCTGTTTGTAGTTACAAACCCACACCATGCTTTATTTGTGAACTCCAGCTAACAGGCTCCAAAACCATCTGTAGTATTGCCATCTGTGAACAATTACATAAACTTCCAAAGAATTAGTAAATGTGAAAAAACTGAAGACCAATGCTGTTACTACAAAGAGCAGTATATGAACTACTAAAATCAATTTAACATTTGTGTTCTACAAACTGATTTTAAGAATAACTAAAACTAATTACCCCACTGTTCAGTATATCACTCATTTAAACATCCAGATGATATCTTCACATTAACATCTATCTCTCTAGAAGAAACCTAGCTGTTTCTTTGTTTGTTTGTTTTGTTTTTGAATTTCGCACAAAGCTACTCGAGGGCTATCTGTGCTAGCCGTCCCTAATTTAGCAGTGTAAAACTAGAGGGAAGGCAGCTAGTCATCACCACCCACCGCCAACTCTTTTACCAACGAATAGTGGGATTGACCATCACCACATAGCTGATATCTTTACATTGACATCTCTCTAAAAGGAACCACATAGCTAATCTCTTTAACATCTCTCTAGAAGGAATTACACAGTTTATATCTTCACATTAACATCTCTCTAGAGGGAATTATATAGCTTATACCTTCACATTAGCATGTCTCTAGAATGAACCATACAGTTGATATCTTCACATTAACTTCTCTCTAGAAGGAACCATATAGCTGATATCTTCACATTAATATCCCTCTGAATACAAATAATAAGTAGAAAATGCATAACTATAATTCTAATAGGTTTTTCTGTGTGGAAAACGTGATAAAAAAATTAACTTTAAAATAACTCATGACTTGTTTTGTAAATATATCTTCCTATATAAGGGAAACAACAAGTAAATCATTGACATACTTACAGGGAAATTATTAGTGATGAAATTCTTTAAAAATGTCAATAAAATAACTTTTCCACTCTGGATATTTCTTGGTGTTATCTACAAGTCTACCAAAAAAGGACTTCATAACTTCTAGTCTTGAGGCAACTCCCCCTTAATGTGATTTAACATGAATTGTGATGTAATTATGCAACAACACCCTCCACAAAGCAGAAGGCAACACACCTTCATGCACAGTAAGTTCTATACATTTGAACAATCAAAATGTGTGGTGCAGTTGGTGTATGTCCAGACCCTACTTCATGTGGACACTTCAACTCTAGTATCAGACTCTATGGGACAAACACCACTTGTAGGAGTTGGATACATTAGTAAAAGTTTGTGGTTTTGTACTCTGTTCATCTCCTGGATTTTTAGAAGTCACAAGGGTGATGGATCTACATTCTTGTTATTAGATACAGTTTTTAAGTATTGTGTAAGTTATTAAGATGAAGAAATATTAATGTATATTAAAAAGTTTGTATCATTAATCTATCTTACTTCTATGTCTACCCCTGTATATCAGCTTACTTTAAAATACTTTACAGTTACACTGGGTAACATCTGATGATGAAACTATAATCTTCAAACTCCATGGGTAAATTTTAATACATGCTTCAAACAATGATGTATTTGCATTCACTAAACATCTCTTCCACTCCCACTGGGATTCAGACACATAATAGATGATGAATGAAGGCTTATCTAAGTTTGATAAAAATATCCAAAGTTATTGACAGTGCTGTAGAAAAACTTTACAAAATCAACTTTCAGTAAATTATCAAAGTTTTATTCTTTGTTGAATTTATAAAATGTTTGGTGTTGTTCTTGTCAAAACAGAAAAACCTAAGTTTGTATTTAAAGCATACAAAAAGTAGTTTAATTGTACTTAATAAGCATTGATTATCTTTTATGTAAAGAATTACCCATAAACATTCCAGAGAAAAATACTTTATTGCATACACAACATACATCTTTAATACTTTTATTACTTACACTTACAAATACATTTCAAAAATGTTAACTCTATCTTGAAGCAGAATCTTTGAGTAGCTTTTGCCAAACATCTGGAACATGATGCATACAATAATAAAGACTATCTTTACCATAAATGTCTTCCAATTCTTTGAACAATACTAGTCCTTGGAGCCCTTTGTACAATACTAGAGCCCATAAATCCCTTTGAACAATACTAGAGTCCTTAAAGCCCTTTGAACACTACTAGAGTCCTCAAAGCCCTTTGTACAATACTAGAGTCCTCAGAGCCCTTTGTACAATACTAGAGTCCTCAGAGAGCTTTGTACAATACTAGAGTTCTTAGAGTCCTTTGAACAATACTAGTCCTTAGAGTCCTTTGAACAATACTAGAGTCCGTAGAGCCCTTTGAACAATACTAGAGTCCTTAGAGCCCTTTGAACAATACTAGAGTCCTTAGACTGTCAATAAAATTAAATAATTATACTCTATCCACAACCAGCTGAAACATCAACTTTTCACTATCAGCCCACAAGAAGAAAAGTGTATTTGAGAAGTAGAAATTGATATATTATTTCAAACTGGACTTTTCCCCTTTGGGGAAATAGCCCAACTGTCTCACTTTTCTACAAAAACAAAACCTTTAAATGTGCATATACTTTCAATAAATGTATATCAGACTGTTTTCATTGAAATGATTAGTTGAAAAAGAAACTCATCCAGATGATTTGTGAGTTCAGAAACAATGTGTCTTATTTTCATGTTTTTTATATGATACAAACACATTAATGTGCTTATCAATTTAACCCTTGTCAGTGAAGAGGGCCAACCAGTGATTATGAACTGATTATGAAAGATTTAGATTTCAATCTTAATATTTCAATGTCAGGAAGAAAGGGGCTAGATATTGATAACACCACACTGCTTTGGTCATATTGAACTGATTTATGTTATCAATTCTTATAAAGAAATGGCAATGTTGTGCTATCATCAACACAAGTACAACAAGTATAAGATGTTGGCTCAAGGACATTCATTGAGCAAAGTTGACCCTATTTTTAAAGGTGGAGGGAGGTTATATAGAGTTACTCTGGAAACCATAAAACAATTAATCTTTCTTCTGAAATGGGAAATCTGTAATTTGGTGAAAAAAAAGATTTGCAAAATCATATATTGAAACACAATATTGTAAAAAAACCAACACAGATTAACTATAGTGAAATTTTCCCTCACTAACACTTGTTGGCATTAAGTGTTACCTGGATAATGGTAAGAGACTTTGAGTGTTTCGATTCTTAAAACCTTTTAACAAATAACTTTAAATTGAAGCAAGTTATCCACATAGATCAGGACTAAAAATATATAATTCATAAAATGCATAGCTAATTCAATATAATATTCAGTCTATATTACTATAATGACTACTGTTTCATTAGTTGGATACTCTCAATGTTAATGACATTACTGAACAACAAACAGATACCAGCTAAGAGAATCACATCAGTAGGGGTTGGAAATAACACTACTAGTAGTACTGAACTCAAAGGTGGGTGTAAGGAAAAGGTTCATATGCAATCTTGAAATTGGTTTTTACCTAATAACTTTGGATCAACTTACATTGAGCAAGTTTCATAAAGATACTCATGTAACCTGAATATGGACTCTACTAGCTAAATCATTAGAATAGAGGACATTAAACCTCTTAAGTAAATTAACTTGTGAAATGTTTGACCTAAAATAAATAAACTACTTGATCAATTTAACTATAATTTTCTAGTTTCTAAAGACAAGGATGTAATATTTTCTATTACTAACAAGTTTTGCTATCCTCATGGTAGTCACAGTGGCATAAAGATAATTTTATTTTCTGCAAGTTGTGTGCCAATTTTTATCACTGGCAAAACAAGATAACTTCAGAGACAACCAAAGTCAAATATTTAATTTTTATTTAGTGAGATAATACCATTCTCATTAGAATTCTCGAATTTGTCATGCAAATAACCAAACTCTTAATTCATACACGGTTGTCTGGTGAAACTCTCATTTGAAACTTGGATACCATGCAAATTGCACCTTTGGCATTAAAATTCAAACTACCAACAAAGGAATATTTTTTATCATAAATAAATATATATGCATTGCTTAAAACAAACTTATAAATTTATTTTTCATCTCACACAGAATTAACGTATATGTTTAACATGTATACTACAGTTTGAAAACAACTAACATAAAACAATTTAATTTGTCCTAATGTTAATGGAGAGTGAGGTGTTACTGACATCTAAATGAGATGAAAGTAAACACTAGGAGTGTTACAATGGAAGACTAAAAGGAATCGAGTGAATGAGAAATAAAATATAAGTTTAAATTAATTGCTTTTCCCAAAAGTTGGTGTTCACTGACTGCCTTGTAAGGCCGAATAGTATAAGATGTTGACTTAAGTATAAATGTTTTCTACATAATAATCCATTATAATATTTACAAAACTAGTTAGTACCAGTACGTCGTCATATTCTCGTAAAGACATTATTTTTTATAAAAGCCTCAAACACCATAAAGTGTTTATTTTGATCGACAGTCGACTGTCGAGAGTATTTAAACATATGTATTCCTACGCGAGATTTCATTGTTTAAAAACAAATAGAAGTATTCGTATTTTCACTAATTATTAACTTAAATAAATATACTAATCAAATGTAGTAATTTTAATGTTTTTCATTATATTTTGACTCAATATTTTATTAATAAATCGAACTCAATTTTTATGTCGAACATACATTCGCCAATGTGTAGGAGGACTGTCATTTAGCAGTTGAAATGGATGTGAGTTGTGGATATGGTGTTATAACGTAATGCGATATGTGAAATGTAAACATTATTAGAGATTGAGAGGTTGGGTTTAGATGATGGATTTTCAGTCTGCAATGGAAACGTTCGCAGAAGTATGGGTTGCAGCCAATACCCAAACTCCTTTAACTGAAGCAGCAGACGAAGCCCAGGTGAGAACAATTAACATTATGTGTATACACTCCCGAATACTAGAGAAATGTATTTATGTAGACACATTAGATTGTAGATTGGCTTATTGTTGCCAGTCATGATTGCATTATACGCGCTCGTTACACCTATTTATGTTTAAAACTTTTAATGATAAAGTTTATAGATTTATGGCCTTATATATGAGTATGTTCGCTACAACATTATAATAAATTTACGCTTACAAGTTACATCAGTAAGAGTCAGTATTTTGCTACCAGCACTTCTAAATGTTCTAGATAGCATTTAGTAATAATAGTAGTAGACAAATGTACTTTATATAAATTTAGAAAATAGACTAACATTGTTCACAGAATTGTTATACTTATATATTCTAATAATGTAATACAGTAGATTAACTGAAAATCTTTAATGTGCTTCTTGGATACTGACTCATGATTTTAATTATATTAAAAGTAACTGTTAATACTACTTTAAAACGCATTACATTTAAAAATGGATTTGCTAAATTTAGTTGTCTTTGTTACCAAATATTAATCTTTCATTTTTATTGATACTGAACTGTTTTGTTGTCTGGTTATAGTGTGTAATTATATTCCTGTTTAGTTACTGATTAAATCATTGGAGGGTGAAAAACACTTTTGTTTAACTTATTGGAAATTTTAATGAGGTTTTTTTTTTCTTTTCTTTTTATACAGATACTCCATCTCATTTGATATTGTGTAACCTGATTTTGAAAAAAATATTTGATAAACTATTTGATAAGAAGTTAATAAGTTGGATGCTGAAAATTTATGAAGAGAAAGTTAAAGTTTTATCTGTCATGCAAAAGAAGTAAAGATGGATTTGTTCAAGTGTTCAAAATACTTAGAGGGTTTGAACAATTTTTACATGAATGAACTGTTTGGATGTTGAAATTATAAGATTCAGACGACAAAATCCAATATTAGAGAAGACAACAGGCTTAAACTTTATAAACCCTGTTGTAAACTTGCTTTCTGGCAAAGGTAAGTTTTGTAATAGTTTTTGAAGTTGAGGTCAAATATAGACTAGATAAGGAATTAAAAAAGAAAAGTTGATATGGTCTTGGAATCGCTTCATGTTAGTTCACACCCTGTTCTTGCCTATATTCAAAACTGACTGGCCCATTTCTCTTTAACATCTACTTCTATCCAGTTTTTCTGGGTACCAGGCCATATTGGTATTTGTGGGGAACAAGCTCACTGACACCACAACTAAATCTATCTGCTCTGGCACTCTCACCGCTGTGCCTATTCCATACATGGACTATGGTCCTATATTCAAGGCTCGACTCTGTGCTAGCTGGCAGTTGACTTGAAGTGAGCAACGTGAAAACAAGTTTTTCTAAATAAAATCCTGTATTAGACTTTGGCTGTCTTGCTTCTGTAAGGATCGGAAAGATGAAGTTGTTCTAACTAGACTATGCATTGGTCAGTATTTTAACTTGGTGTTTTCTTTTATCTGGAACTGATGCACCAGTGTGTTGTTTGTGTAACACTCAGGTTACAATAAGCCACAAATTACTTTTTTGCCGTTGTTATGACTCTCAACGATGGCACCATTTTAAACATGTTCTGTCCCAAAATGTGTCCATAACATTAGACAGTGTTATTGGTGATGGTAACATTGCCCACCTTGGAAATATTTTTAGTTTTATAAAGGCCATTAATCTTTTTAATGCCATTTAAGTTTTTCAATTTATACATTTGACATTTTTTAATGTGATTTCCTTTTAAGAATCACAGTCCATTTAGTTCAATTTGAAATTAGAAAATGGCCATAACATCAAATATTTTGAAACCAGAACTGGAAAGGCCAACCTCAGGTGACTAATGCTGCTGTTTGAACTACCTGTTAGTCATCCTGGCAAGTTATTATTAAAATTTTGCTACAAGTGTTTTAAAACTTTTATTACTTTACTTTATGAAAGTGGACATAATGTCAAATATCTCAGAACCAGGACTGGAAAGGCCTTTTGTACTTACCTGTTAGTCTTCCTAGCGAGTTATGATAATTTCAATTATGCTACAGAAAATCCTTTATAGCTTGTATTACTTAGTTTTTCTCTTAACGTTGTAGACTAGATGTAAACATTGGTTTTATGCTATTTATGTTTGTTTTTAACTTTGTTTTGTTTTACTTTAATTTCCTTTCATGAATTTTACTAAATTTACTTTAATTTTAACTTTTTACCAGATGTTTGGTGCAGATAGCCTAGCTGCTTTGTGCCATAAAACAACACATCAACCAACCAACCATATGAAAGGCTAGCATAACACTTCATTTATAACTTACTGTTATATGATATACTATATGAAAGGTTAGTGTAACACTTCATTTATTAACAAATACAATGACAGCAACTCTTCAACTACCCTTAGTTGTTCTCTCATGGACCATATTACTCACTACACAATTCATCTGATTTACAACAGGTATCTAACCCAATAGAAATGTTCTCTCTTTTTCTTGTATCTTGTTGATGCCCAAGTGTTCAACCATTGGAAGGTTGGAAAGTCACTAGTCTCCTTATCTAAACTGAATGAAGCTTCAAGAGTACTGGTTAATTCTTTCTTCAATTTGTAGAATGCTTGTTCCCAGTCAGTATTTGGTCTTTCAAGTAATGTGTGTAGAGGACAAGCTGTGTAAAAGAATTAGTTTACAAAACAACGACAGTAAGAGCACAGCCCAATTAATCCTTTTAACTCATCCAAGTTATTTAGTGTTTGCCAAGTGTTGACATATTCAGTCTCAAGTGGGTATTTAGACACCCACTTTCTGTTGACTGTGGGTCTCAGGGAGGGTGCCTGTTGATGGATCAGTTTGCATCTATATGATATTCATTTTCAGGTTAATTTTCCTCAACAAGTCCTAACTTTCCCTTAGCCCATCCTCCATCATAAGCACTATTAAAAGTCTTCCTTTGTGTGTTTATGACACCTTCACAGATAAGTACAACATTCCTGGGTAGCTCAGGTAATCTCTGAATTATGGCATCATTCATTTAGTAACACGAAAGATTGTCACAATCTATTTTTCTGCAGTAAGGTTACATTCTCTCTACTTGTTTCATCTTATGCCTGTCAATTTCCTCTTTAGGTTAAACATTAAAAACTGTTTTGATCCAGGTAGATCATTCCAAAAGAAGAGTCATTCCTTGGCAGTGGGAAGACATCCTTCTTTGTGATATCCTCTTCCTCCTCACAAGCAGGTGATATTCGTAGTCTAGTGTATGTTGCTGGTAGTCCTTCTCTTTCATAACCTCAACCTGTTTTGGAAGTAGGAATCATCTTGCTACTTGAAATATTGAGGTTGTATCTTCGTTATCAATCTGAAGAGATATTTTCAAGTCAAGTTTTTCAGGTCCAGTGTATGGCATTGATCTGATATAAGAACTCCACAGTTTCAGTTATTAAGTTCTTATAAATAAGGTAATAAGTTATCCTTATGTTTGGATTTGCTATCAGACTTCCTAGATCTTGCCTCAGAGGCAGCTACTTTTCATGCTTGTTGATGTGGAAGTAGCATCTCACGCCCCTCAGTGTGGATTCCTGTACGTGGTGAGGGAACCTTCCAGAGAAGGTTCTGTTCTTTCATTTTACCTCCCTCCTCTGGGATATAAACATCTACCCACTTGTTTGCTGTGTGTGGCGACCTGTGAAAGGAAGGAGAGGATCCTTCCTCAACACACCATTTTGGCCTTGAATTCCTGCAGACTGACAGCCTTGAGGTGGGGTGCACTTGGGTTAGGGTCAACCAAGTGCCAGTGCAGGACATTCTCAGTGGGTGTTGAGAACATATAGTGTCTGATGCTGGTGTTTGTGTATAGTGCTCATGAAACCCTAGTATTGCAGTGTTCCCCTCATATGGCTCCATCGTGAGTAGTGTCAGTGGACACAAAATATTCTTTCTTTATTGTGGATCCTTTCAGTGGCAGTGCCAGGATATGTTTGTTGGGGGACTGAGGTAAACTGTGGAGGGGCTTCCCAAAATGCCATCAATATGAAATATAAATGGTAAATTGTAATAATGTAAATGCCAAGGTACATTTCAGAAAGGTGTGTTATTTTGAACTGCATTTTCAATGCAGTTTTCATTGGAAACTCATACTCTGATTAATAATTCATTATTACAAATTAGAAATAATCTGTTCATGAAAATATGCATATATATGAAAGAGGAAGCTCATCTAAATTCCACCCAAGGTAATACGTAATAATAAAGAAAATCGAGATTAGCTTAGATTGAACATATAATATACCATTAAGAGTAAAGCTACAAATCAAAAGAAATATAACATAAAGATATAGTTTACATAGCAGAAACGAATTATCCCATGTGAAGTTAATACACTCTGAGGAAAAGTAAGGTCACTATCAGGCTAACTATCTTTCATAATGTTGTGTTTATAGTCAATATTACTTCAAAACAATGCACCTGTTCTGGTGATTGGCAGCAAATGTCTCTATAACAGTATCAATATCGAGTTGTTTTGCCCTCCTGGGAGTTTACTGTTATTACAGCAAGGTTGCTGGTGCAGTTGTTACCACTGCTGTTGCACAAGTATGTCTTGAGAAGCTTCAGACATGAGAAACTTCTCTCACAGGCAGCTGAAGTGACAGGCAGGGTCACAGCGATGCATTTCAAGTTTGTGGAGATCCATGAAGGCATCCTTGTATGTCTCCAGCATGGTTGCAAGCTCCAATGGTGTGGATATTTCCTGCCCCTTTTCTTTCTTCCTGACAATTAGCCAGTTCAACTGGTGGACCTCCACTGCGAGGTCATCCTCTGCCACACCATGGTATGCTAAATCTTCACAGAAAGGCTGGTTTCTTCATAAGTTCACATTTTTCATACAGGCCAAACTGTGATTGTGATATTGTTCTTATTATCATTACTGTGACAAGCACCTGTTACAGTAATGTAACTACAACATTATATTAAATTAGGCACTCTTAAATAGCCCAATGACAATTTCAAAATTCATTCTCAAATTGTTTAGAAATATTATTTGGTCAGTTAGCATGTAAGGTTATTATCTAATAATAACTATAACATTAATTGGATTGTAAGTCACAAGTTTAATTGTATACCACAATCATCAGCACAATTTTGGATGGCTGATACACAATGCAAAATGATCTCACAGAGGATGCAACACCAGCTAAATGCTTCATAGTTTTGACTTATACACAATACATTTATACATGCATGCTATGTTTTACATTTTCAATAAAAGATAAATGAAATTAATGGGTAAATACCTGTGAAACCTTTGGTTTATCAAGTAAAATCCGTGATGATCTGTTGTAACTTGAAATCGATGTGGTTGTCTAATCTTTGTCAAAGCTCAAGATAAAATGGCATTACACAGGGAGCTGCAATACAGCGCATGAGTTTTAGTGCATTCAGTACGTTGCTATGGGATGCATGACACATACTTCCATCTTAATGAAGACGTTGAGTTCTACAGATCTATGTCTCTTTGATGTTAATTGTTAAACAACAACGATGTTTGTGTTTTCCATATTTTATAAATATATGTAGGTGACAATATTGGGGGGCTCAAGCCCCCTCCCTAGCACTGCCACTGCATCCTTCAAATAAAAACTTAATTAAAATAGTTAAAAAATTGACCATATGTAAAGCGACCGCATTGTGAAGATCCTGAGCAGCAATCGCAACCTCTTCAACATATGTATCTCATTTTCTGATTCTACATTCTCTTTCAGCAAACTGTTAGGGCAAATGTCTCCCTTTTTCATTCAGAAGAGACTTTCCAGAGGGACTTGCTGGCTCTCCAAAGTCAGTAAAGAAGCTATGTTCTGGTGACACCTTGGTGAAAATATCCACTCCTAAACACAGTGAACTCATCTTGCATTTGAAGATGATTGGGGATGTACTCATTGAGGTTACTCCCCATGTTACTTTGAATTTGTCACAAGGAGTTATTGTTGAGAGGGATTTGAAGAACATCCCCAAGTCAGAGATTCTTGCTGGTTTCTCCACCCAAGGAGTTACTGCAGCAAGGTGTATCTCCACTCACAAAGATGGAATTATGATGCTGACCAGTGTCTTAATTTTGATGTTTAAATTGCCACCTCCACCTGCCATCATCAAGGCAGGTTATCTAAATTACGAAATGTGGCCATATGTTCCAAACCATCTCAAATGTTTCCAATGTCAGTGGTTTGGTCACTCAAAGACATCATGTCGTGGTTCCTTGATGGGTCTTCTTATTGTGGCAAGGACCATGATGCCTGTGAGTATGAAGTAGACCCTCATTGTATTAATTGTTATGGCTCTCACTCATGTAATGTTCATTCATGCCTTAGACAGGATGAAGAAAAAAGAGATACAGCAGTTGAAAAGGGTTCACAACATTTCTTACTCCGAGGCTCGAAAGTTACTGTCCACCACTCCATCTCAGATGTATGCTGCTGCACTCTGTTCTACTGCTGCAGTGGGAATGCAGACATATCTCTCTGTGCCTCTGAAGGAATTATTTTCAAATCACATGAAAAGTCATTTGCTCTCCACAGTTAAGGTCATCAATGTCAACACCCATTTCTGCTCCTGCTATTCTTTCCAGCTGATTCCTGGATCCATTTCCTTTGGTTCTGGATTTGAGAATTTCCTCGGGTCCATTTTCTTCTCCAAACCCAAGATGCAAAACAATTATTCATTCATGCTCTCGGTCACTGGAATATATTTTTAATGATAGAAACCTGTCCACTTGACCTCCTTCCAATAAAGAGAAGAGGCATGGTTAAAAATAGGTCTCCACCTAGTTCTTCTTCACATAAATAAAAATGGCCACATTGATACAGTGGAACTGTTGAAGTTTCCATTATAATTTGGATGATATCAAGGTGTTCATTGATTCATATCATCCTGTGTGTTTTTCTTTACAGGAAACATTTCTGAAACCTGCCAATACAGTCACCCTTTGGCAGTTTTCTTTGTACAGAAATGACAGATTGTGTGATGGATGAGTGCTTGGTGGGTTGGCACTGCTAGTCAATCAGCACATGCCTGCCCTGGTTTTACCATTTGAAACACCCTTGGAGACCAGAGCCATCCGTGTTTCCTTGGGTTGTACCATCACTGTTTGTTCTCTCTATCTATTTCCTAGAGAGACTTATGAACAATCAAACCTTGATGCTCTCTTTTAACAGTTGGGATCCTTATTTTTAATCCTGGGGGACTTTAATGGACATCATCCCTCTTGGGAGGTGCTAATATTGATGGGAGGGGTCACTTCATAGAGCTTATGCTCTAGGATCACAACCCTTTTCTCTTCAATACTGGTTCTTCTACTTATTTTCATGCACCCAGTCAGTCCTTTACTGCTACTGATCCCTCAGTTTTTCTCCCCTTCACTCCCATTTTTCTTGGAGGGTTGACAATAATGCACGAGGTAGTGATCATTTTCCTGTAATTTTGAGAGAGATTGGCAGAAGTGACTGAATGTATTATCTATGTAGCAGCTTAATGTATTCCCAAAACCTCAACATGTTTTCCACAGTATCCTCATCCATGGTGGAATTCTGTCTGCCACATGGCACGGAAGGCTCAGAAATGGGCCTGGAATACCTTTTGTAGGTATCCCACACTTTTAAACCACATTGCTTTTCAGCAGGATTGTGCACATGCTTGGTAGGTCAGATGTAAAAGCTAGAAGGAATCTTGGATTAAGTACAAACTAGCATCTCTTCTACCATTAGTTTGAAAGTTGTATATGGTAAGATTTGAAAGGTTAATGGACAGTATACTTCTATCCCCTTTCGATCTTGCTCTATGATGGCTAGGAAGTTGCTGATACTCTAGGCAATATGTTTCTTGTGCATCTAGCACTTCTGCTTCATTCCCCACCTTCTTAGTCATCAAGGTTTGGGCAGAGCAATTGCCTCTTTCCATTCAGGCTGATCATGTCTATGACTATGATCACCCCTTTACACTGGTGGAACTTAAGTTTGCTCTTCATTGGTCCACTAGTACATCAGCAATACCTGATGATATTCACTACGAAATATTGTGCCATCTCTTTCCTGCCTCTTGCTACTTTTTTAGTTGTTTTTAACAAGATCTAGCAAGAGAATGCTTTTCCTAATGCCTGGTGCTAGGCTATTGTACTCCTTTTTATCCAACTTTAATTCATTAATTGATAGTGAAGTAAAACTTTCATCTACTCTTATCGTGAGTGTTAACTAATTAAGCAACTGATAGTGAAGTAAAGCCTTCATCTTCTCTTGTTGTTAGTGTTAAGTTTAATTCAGCAACTGGTAGTGAAGTAAAGCCTTCATCTACTCTTATTGTTTGTGTTAATTAAGCAACTGATAGTGAATTAAAACCTTCATCTACTCTTATTGTAGGTGTTAACTTTAATTAAGCAATTGATAGTGAAGTAAAACCTTCAGTTAAATTAGTCTTTGTGTTAGTGTTAACTTTAATTTACTGAGCTACAGAGTATGTATGTATGTGATGTGATAATACATACAACAACATATATTAAGTCTAAAGAAAACATAAATTGTATTATAATGATAAAGTCAAAGGAAAGAATTGGTACATAAACATGCTGTATTAACCAAGAGATTGTAGTTGTTTGTGACATATAATTGTTGTTACTTTTGTAAGTGAACTTGTCTTTGCTGTGTTACCAGAACTTGTTGGCTAATCAAACATCAATAAGCACCACACACACCAGTGGTTCTTCAGTGGTCCTTCAAGACTTGAGTGAAAGACAAGATCAACTCCGAGAGAGTAGTGAAAATAGGGGATCTTCTATTCTTCACAGTCCTCCATCTTCAACTGGATTTGGAGATTTTCGATCAGTGCAACAATGTAGAATGGCAATGCATGGATCAGGTATTTATTGTTGTTTTAGAATTTATGTTTATAAATTATCCCCAGAAGTAAGGGGCTTTCACAAAATAAACGCCTTTGCATATATGAATCCACAAGACTTTTGAATTTTTGAATAACAGTCTGGAATATTAAGACCATTAAAATAGAAGCCTGCCCTTCTACATTCTACTTGCTTATCTATGTTTCCAGTGTTATATGTCACATTAAAAAAATTCAATTTCCATTTATTTTTCATTTATTGTGAAAAATAATAAAAAGGAATTGTAAATAAGTTGGCAGATAATCCTTCATTATTATACCTGTGATATTATGGATATATCCCTAAAAAGAAACATATTTTTAATTTTTATTTTTCATACCTCATTAGAACTTTTATCATATTGTAAACAATGGAAACAAATGGCTTCTCATTAGTGTTGCTCTGTACTGTGTTTTAAGGTGTTTTTAATGTCTGCCACTGGTGACAGATGCAGTACCAACTGACAGACCATATACTTTGTTTAAACTGTAACAGATTGTGGTTTACAGTAAAGTTTTTACATTGCTTCAGGTCACGTATTTTATATTGGCATTATGTTTTTCCTGCTTTAACAGAAATATCTTTTAAACCTCAAATTACAGATTATCATGTTTTACCATTCACTACCAGTAGGGTCCTCATTAAAGTTCTAATTTGTTTACACATCATTTACTATCAGTAGTGTCCTCATCAAAGTTCTAACTTGTTTATATACCATTGACTACCAGTAGGATCCTCATCAAAGTTCTGATTTGTTTACACATCATACCCTGTTGTTGAAGTTTTCACACTACAGTACTTAGAATAATATTTGTTATTTTACTTGTACTACACTCAATGTAAAGAACCGAAAGTGTAAATTGGATAAAGTAATTAATTTTCTAGAAGATACACTGGAATTTACAAGTAAATATAGAGTTTATTTCAATGGCAACACTATTTATATTTAACGTTTTAAAAACTTGCATGTTATACATGTTCTTGTAACCATAGCTATGTATAGTTTTTCTTTGTTTTAGTGAGATGTATTACAGTAATTTGTCTGGGTATGTTACTAATTACAAAACAAGTTAATTGGTAGTTATTATATAAATTAACCTTCTAACTGTTAACTATGAAGGTCATTTTGGGTTTCAGTTCTTACCTATGTTAACTGTAAATATGTAGGAGTTTTGGGTTTCAGTACTTACAAATGTTAATTTTAAATATGTTGGGGTTTCAATTTTTACTCAGTTAACTGTAAATATGTAGGGGTTTTTGTGTTGACTTGTACTGCTATTTTAGTACTCAGATGCTGTCCAGGTTTATTGGACTGTACTGTTATTTTAGTACTCAGACATTAAAATAATAGTACAACCCAATAAACTATCAGTAGAGTCCTCATCAAAGTTTTTTGGGTTGTACTGTTATGATGAAAGTACATTTGGATTGTTGCAGGAAAGGCTCTTCCATTACACTGTGTGGTGGAAAAAGGCCCAACTCATCACAGAAACTCTTCCTTGCAGCTGTCGGTTGAACTAGACAGCTATGCTATAGTCCCTACCAGTACTTTGTTCACAGAACTGATTCGAATAGCTCTTACTAAACTGGGGTACTCAGCATCTGAGGCCACAAGTGCTAAAGGTACTAGCTTTCTTTATGTACCAGAATTTAATTGAATAAAATTGTATTGTATGGTTTCTTTGTTAAATTAGACAGTAGATAATATTTATTTAAATAATTTTGACAATTTCGGCAGTATTGAATTATTGTATCAGGAAATCCTGAAGGAAAGTACACAATTCTCAGAAGGCTGTGGTCAGTAGATAAATCATTTTGTAAAATTAACATACAGCTGGATCTTTGGAAACACATTCATAAATCTGTGGCTTTTGAGTCTTTGCTCTGTTTATTTTTATTTTTGTGGTCCCTGGTGGAGAACATATATTATTATCATATTGATTGGTGGAGTATAGATGATTCCTGATTTATTGGTTTTGTTAACATGGCTTGTGATTGGATGATTTTCAAGTGACTGTTATCCATTTCTGATTCTCTGTTGACACTTTTTTCTCTTTGTCAGTTATTTTATATTTGTCTGTTTTGTGACCTGTGTCTATCGTGTGTTCTGTCCTGAAGAAAATCTGTGAAAGTATCATATTTAACAGAGATGACTTCCAGCAGGTTGTTTACTTTACCAAGAAATTAACACTTACATACAAGAATGATACCTCAGTGTTGTCTTATCAGAGACGTTTAGAATACTAGGTAGCAGCTTAAATGTTTATTTGAAAGATTGATACCCCAATGTTGCACCTATTAGGGATATTTACAACTTTTTTTTCTTAGGAGATTGAGATATGGAAGGAGGTTCATGCACCCTTGGTATAGAGATTGGTTATGGAAATGTTTCCTTATGAGGATGGTTAATAAAAAAGGGTATACTGGTGTAGAAATTTAACATGGATGTTGGTCCCATCAAACCATATAAGCCTGTACAAAGATCTGTGAATACAAACTCTCATTATTTTTAGAATAGCCACATAAAAATGTTTTCTTATGAGGATGGAATAATAAAAAAGGGTATACTGGTGTAGAAATTTAACATGGATGTTGGTCCCATCAAACCATATAAGCCTGTACAAAGACCTGTGAATACAAACTCTCATTATTTTTAGAATAGCCACATAAAAGTCTTTCACACAATATATGTAGCTGTCATCTTTCAAAGTATTCCAATAGCTCTTTGTAGCCTTCAAGCTGGCAAGTCACAGATCTGCTTTCTGAAAGACTAAATATAAACAGAGGTGGTGTTCTTGTCTATGGACACAAGTCTAACTACATTGAAATATTGCCCAAAGATCTACGAAAGGTTAACCATGGGTCACACACATCCTTACTTAATGACAGTTGCATTACATTGCAATCCAATGAAATAAATGTTTTACACCAACTCAATCAACTAATCACAATTAGTTTCTCCAATTATAACTGTTTTTTATTATTACTATTCTAGATTATTCCAAGTAATCAAAACATTACCAACAAACTTGTTTATCTTTCCTTCATTGTGAAAAAGCTATTATTTTGATTCTCACCATTACTAAATATACACAGCCCCAGTGACTTAAGTCTGGGAGCTTATAATGCTAACAATTGGCATACCAAAATTAGCTGATTGTGTAGCTGTATGCTCAGGAAACTAACAAAATTATGTGTATTTTGATTCTGTCTCTTAGTATACATATATTCACTGGTTCTGTAATAAACATACGTATTCTGGTTATCTAGTAAACATACACATTATCTTCTAAACATGCATTCTCTGGTTGTCTAGTAAACATACATTCTCTGGTTGTCTAGTAAGCATACATCTTTTGTAGTAAACATACATTCTCTGGTTGTCTAGTAAGCATACATCTTCTGCAGTAAACATACATTCTCTGGTTGTCTAGTAAGCATACATCTTCTGCAGTAAACATACATTCTCTGGATGTCTGGTAAGCATACATCTTCTGTAGTAAACATACATTCTCTGGTTGTCCGGGAAGCATACATGTTCTGTAGTAAGCATCCATTCTCTGGTTGTCCGGGAAGCATACATGTTCTGTAGTAAACATCCATTCTCTGGTTGTCTGGGAAGCATACATATTCTGTAGTAAACATATATTCTCTGGTTGTCTAGTAAGCATACCTGTTTTGTAGTAAACATACCTTCTCTGATTATCTACTAAACATACACTCTCTGGTCGTGTAGTAAACAAATATTGATTGGAAAAGTAAGATTTCTTTGTTTTTCTGAAAATATAGTATTTTGTATTGTTGTTGAAATATAGGTAGTATTTTGTTTTGTAGTTAAAATAGAGATAATATTTTGTATTGTTAAAATAGAGATATTATTTTGTATTGCTGTTGCAGATTAGGTGATGTTCACCAACTTTTTTTCATTATTGTCAATAAAAGAATAGTTAGATGATTAATTTTGTTGTTAATGTAGGGGCCACACAGTTGAAGAACTATTGTTATTAATGTAGGTACTATACACTTTAAAAACTGTTGTTTTTAATGTAAGTACTATACAGTTGAAGAACTATTGTTATAAATGTAGGTACTATACAATTGAAGAGCTATTTTTATTAATGTAGGTACTATACAGTTGAAGAGCTATTCTTATTAATGTAGGTTCTACACAGTTGAAGAACTATTGTTATTAATATAGGTACTATACAGTTCAAAATTGTTGTTTTTAATGTAAGTACTATACAGTTGAAGAACTATTCTTATTAATGTAGGTACTATACAGTTGAAGAGCTATTCTTATTAATGTAGGTACTATACAGTTGAAGAAGTGTTGTTATTAATGTACGTACTATACAGTTGAAGAACTGTTGTTATTAACGTAGGTACTATACAGTTGAAGAACTGTTGTTATTAATGTACGTACTATACAGTTGAAGAGCTATTCTTATTAATGTAGGTACTATACAGTTGAAGAACTGTTGTTATTAACGTAGGTACTATACAGTTGAAGAACTGTTGCTATTAACGTAGGTACTATACAGTTGAAGAACTGTTGCTATTAACGTAGGTACTATACAGTTGAAGAACTGTTGTTATTAACGTAGGTACTATACAGTTGAATAGCTATTCTTATTAATGTACGTAATATACAGTTGAAGAACTGTTGTTATTAATGTAGGTACTATACAGTTGAAGAACTATTGTTATTAATGTAGGTACTATACAGTTGAAGAACTTTTGTTATTAACGTAGGTACTATACAGTTGAAGAACTGTTGTTATTAACGTAGGTACTATACAGTTGAAGAACTGTTGTTATTAACGTAGGTACTATACAGTTGAAGAACTGTTGTTATTAACGTAGGTACTATACAGTTGAAGAACTGTTGTTATTAATGTAGGTACTATACAGTTGAAGAACTGTTGTTATTAACGTAGGTACTATACAGTTGAATAGCTATTCTTATTAATGTACGTAATATACAGTTGAAGAACCGTTGTTATTAACGTAGGTACTATACAGTTGAAGAACTGTTGTTATTAATGTAGGTACTATACAGTTGAAGAACTGTTGTTATTAATGTAGGTACTATACAGTTGAAGAACTGTTGTTATTAACGTAGGTACTATACAGTTGAAGAACTGTTGTTATTAACGTAGGTACTATACAGTTGAAGAACTGTTGTTATTAACGTAGGTACTATACAGTTGAAGAACTGTTGTTATTAACGTAGGTACTATACAGTTGAAGAACTGTTGTTATTAACGTAGGTACTATACAGTTGAAGAACTGTTGTTATTAATGTAGGTACTATACAGTTGAAGAACTATTGTTATTAATGTAGGTGCTATACAGTTAAAGAACTGGAAACCTTTATCCTTTGAACAAATCACTGACACTTCAGATGCCACAGTGGGAGATATACTTGGGATCTTGGTGCAGTAGCCACTTTAAGAATTCGACTCTGTAGGTGGGTCAATGATTTTCATTTGTTTCTATTAGATAGATGTTTTAAGTAGAAAGTGTAGTTGATATATTTATGAAAGTATGTTGGAAACTAGAAACAGAAAACAATGGCAACTTGACATTATAAATACCACATACAATATTCCTCAGTTACTTGGACAGGTTCTTATTTACTGAGTTGTCTTCTTTTGCTAACTGATTCTATATAATTCAGTTGATTGAATCTATTGGGTTGAGGAATAATTCGTGAGCGTTCTTTCAAGTTAAACAAATATATCCATAAATGAAATGCTTTCGCAAAATATTTCATGTCATTTGGTAGATAATTTTTTGCTCTAATAGATGGTGTGTTTGATTTTCATATGTCTTTAATTTTTGCTTTCATTTTCAGCTCATTAAATGGACTGTCAAGTGGAGAAAATCGAGCATTTTCGACACCATCTGCTTTTCGCATTTAATTTCTTGCAATTTCGTTTAAAACAATGCATACTATATACCTAGGTATTACATGAAATAAAGTATCATAATAAATGTTTTGGGTGTAATGTGTTCATGCATTGAAGTATTGTATAGTCTTGCATGTAATGCTTGAATGAAATTATTTAAAAACGCTCATGAATTATTCCTCAACCTGATATATAATTTCATTAATGGAATCTATATAATTTTTTTGTATGTAGTTCCTTATAATTGAGTGTTTATACTTTTATTTCTGCCATGTAGTTGGAACTTTTCTAGACAACTGTTGCTGGATGTTGTATGTAGCAAGCCAGTTAACAGTTCTGTAGAATATAGTTTATGAGTGTTCATCATAGCAACAGGATACAGTACTAAGTATCTGTAAGTGTGAAAAAAGTTAAATCAGAACAAATTGGTAAAACATGAGGAGTAACATGTTTCATATGTTAGAAAACTTGAATAACTTTTTCCCAAACCTCAAAACTTTGAGATTTACATTGCAACACTTTCTCTAACAAGCAAGATACATGTATTTAGTTTTTTGTGTAGTAATGCAATGAATTTTTAGGTTAATACTTCAACTAGCTTCTCCTTGACAGAGTTCGTAGTTTTTCCAAAACATATAATAATGTGAACTGTTTTTTATATACGTTTCTTTGTCAGTAGATTCTACAGTTTTAATATTGAAATGTGGCTCAACTGAATAGTTGAGGTAAAACTTATTCTTAGCTTTTTTCAATGTATGGCATCACTTTGTCATGAAAAAATCCACAATAATATACTGTAGGAACCATCATGGAATCTGGATTCACATGATTTCAAATAATATATCAAAACTAAAGGTGTGTCTTCAGGACAGTAAACAGTTGCAAATTATTGGCTAGAGTAAACAGTTTAGCAAGCAACCTCAAACAAGAAACATTGTGATTGTCCAGGTTCACAATTTGAGTATTGGTAAAGCATCTCTAAATAAATGACAAGAGAATGTAATGAATCAATCACCAGAGTGATATAAGACTATACCTATTAACAATGTAACAAAGTGGTATAACACAATACCTGTTAATAATGTAACAAAGTGGTATAACACAATACCTGTTAATAATGTAACAAAGTGGTATAATACTATACCTGTAAATAGTGTAACAAAGTGGTATAACCCTATACCTGTAAATAGTGTAACCCTATACCTGTAAATAGTGTAACAAAGTGGTGTAACACTATACCTGTAAATAGTGTAACAAAGTGGTGTAACACTACACCTGTAAATAGTGTAACAAAGTGGTGTAACACTACACCTGTAAATAGTGTAACAAAGTGGTGTAACACTACACCTGTAAATAGTGTAACAAAGTGGTGTAACACTACACCTGTAAATTGTGTAACAAAGTGGTGTAACACTACACCTGTAAATAGTGTAACAAAGTGGTGTAACACTACACCTGTAAATAGTGTAACAAAGTGGTGTAACACTATACCTATTAATAGTGTAACAGAGGTAAATGTAGAAACTACACCTGTAAATAGTGTAACATAAGGTGTAACACTAAATAGTGTAACAAAGTGGTATACGATTATACCTTCTAATAGTCAGTATTTCAAGTGTCTCTCAATAAATATCATGGTACACCTTGTGTGAAAGAATAACCCATTCCTAAAATTGAGTTCTTGAAATAAAAGGTAGCAAGGTAGTAGATTACTGTTGACAGTAGAATGAACCTGTTGTGCCAAAGGAAGAAAACAAGAGGCAAGGATATACTTGTTGTACTAAATGAAGGAAACAAGAAGTAAACATAAACCTGTTGTACCTAAGGAAGAAAACAAGAGACAAAGTAGTCAAGTAAAAAAACAAGAGGAAAAGGTAAACTTGTTGTAGCAAAGGAAGGAAACAAGAAGTAAAGATACACTCATTGTACCAACGGAAGAAAACAAGAGACAAGGATAAACCTATTGTACCAAAGGAAGAAAACAAGTGGCAAAGATAAACCTGTTGTATGAAAGGAAGAAAAGAAGAGGCAAAGATAAAACCTGTATCTTAGAATGGCTGGTATGGGTATTAACACTTTTGCTGATAATGAGAGAACAACATTAGGACCTCCTAGGTCATCTTCAGGTTAAGAAAGAGAGAGTGTTTGAATGTGACTGATAATGGACACATGTCTTAGAAACAAGAGTATATACAGGTACTGGATTGTAGGGGGCATTGCAGATGGATATTAGGTTATTAATTAGTATAGGTATAAAGGTGTTCCTTCATATTGCTCTTATTTTGGTTTTAGTTGCTGTATAAGTATGGCTTTTTGATTTTGTATTTGTGTATATTTGTTCCCTACTTAAGATCTGGGTTTTTTCATAGAAAAAATACTAGTAAATCATTAGTGATATCTGAAGGAATACTTCCATATGGATATTGTCAGTAGTAAAACTACTAGTTAATGATTAGTGATGTTTGAAGGAATCCTTCCACATGGATATAGTCACGAGTAACAGTACAAGTAAACCATTAGTGATGTTTGAATGAATACTCCCATATTGATATAGTCACTATTAACAATACTAGAAAATCATCAGGGATGCAGAGATGCCAATCATTATGATTTTAGCGTAATCATTACGATTTTGGTGTATACATTACGACTATCTGCTCATACAGACAAGTATTACGACTTGTTACAACTCCCAAATTATTATATATTATATAGGCCTATACAATAAAGTGATAAATTGTTCCCCCTGGGCTTGAAAGGGGTGAAAAGAAAATTTCTAGTGAGATACAAATAAATTTTGATAATAAATAAAAGACATAGTTCAAATGGCTACTTGAGATAATTATGTCTGTGCTTGAAATAATAAAAAAAAAAATACTTGTATCTCTGACGTCTACCAATAGTTTGAGTGCAGTGCTTCTCCATACGGTCCGGCATGGCCAGGTGGGTTAAGGCGTGCAACTCATAATCCAAGAGTCGTGAGTCCGCATCCCCATCACACCAAACATGCTTGCCATTTTAGCCATGGGGGCGTTATAATGTGACGATCAATCCCACTATTCATTGGTAAAAGAGTAGCCCAAGAGTTGGAGGTGGGTGGTGATGACTAGCTGCTTTCCCTCTAGTCTTACACTACTAAATTAGGGATGGGTAGCACAGATATCCCTTGAGTAGCTTTGTGCAAAATTCAAAACAAACAAGCTTCTCCATACTGGGTACGTGGGAGAATCCATAGTTACATCATCAGTGCTTGTCAGCCAATCAGTGCTCGCGTAGATGGGTATTTCTTGTTTTCTAAGCAGCATAGAAACACCAATGCGATCATTCACAAGATGGAAAAAAGAGGTCTCGTTCACCAGATTGTCTTGTTTGTGGCAAATCTAAAAGAACTAAAACTGTGAATCAAAAATTTAGGAATGAGTATAGTGCAAAATATCCAGTCATTGCATCAAAAGTCAGTGACAGTGATGCATTTTGTACAGTTTGTCACATCGATTTTTCTGTGGCACATGGCGGGACAAATGATTGTTCCAGACATACAAAATCAGCATCTCACCAACAAAAGGCTGAGGTGATGACAAAAACAATGCAAATAATGACATTTATGAGTAAGAATTCAGAATATGAAACCATAAATGCAGAAGTGATGTTCACGCAATTCGTCATTGCTCATAATTTACCCCTAATTGTAGCCGATCATGCAGGACATCTATTCAGAAAAATGTTCCCAGACTCTGATATAGTGAAAAATATGGCTGTGCTAGAACCAAAACTACAACCATTGTACAAATGTTGGGTTGTGAAGATGACAAAATGATTTCAAGCATACTTATTAACAGTGTTTACAGTTTAGCCACAGATGGATCCACAGACATGGATGACTAAAAACTGTATCCAGTGGTTGTACAATACCTTGACCCTTTGCTTGGAAAAATTTTGTTCTCTTTTGACTATGGTGGAATGGAAAGAAGCTTCAACGGGAGAGAATATTTTCAAGCTTTTGGGCCACGAACTGACAAAGAGGAAAATTCCATGGGAAAACTTACTTAGTTTTCTTCAGACAATGCCTCAGTTATGTCTGGTATAAGTAAAGGTGTGATGGGACACATCTCAAGACGACAGCCTAGCATTTACTTCATGGGCTGTGCCTGTCACCTCATGAATATTGCTGCCCAGAAAGCTTTCAGAGAACTATCCTGTCCAGTTTCTGATATATTGATAGATGTCTACTATTTTCTGGACAAAAGTGCTAGCAGAAAACAACATTTCAAAGAGTTTCAAGGATTGTATGACAAAGAAACAAGAAAAATTCTACAACTTGTTAACACAAAATGGCTATCACTTGGGGTATGCCTCAACAGAATATTGGACATGTGGAAGCCATTGAAGAAGTATTTTCACTGTGAAAAGGAAAAACTAGATTCAAAAGGATCTAAATGCGCAGCTCAGTCAGACAGCAAGACTTTAACAGTCAAGACACCCTCCCACCCACACAGGGACACAGTCAAGACACCCTCCCAGCCACACAGGGACACAGTCAAGACACCCTCCCAGCCACACAGGGACACAGTCAAGACACCCTCCCAGCCACACAGGGACACAGTCAAGACACCCTCCCAGCCACACAAGGACACAGTCAAGACATCCTCTCAGCCACACAGGGACATGAGACAACAGTATCCAAAAGCAGACAAAGAAACATTTGATATAACTCAATATATGGTTAAGCAGTCTGACCTTGAACTAAAGAAGAGACAATCAATGAAAAAAGATAAGAAAACAGAAGCTAGCAAGGAAGTAACCAAGAAAAGTTATGTGCAGAGCAAGTTAGATAAGTTAATTTTCTTGGACAACAAAATGAACTTGTTATTTTGTCTTTTTCTTTAATCTGTAATTTCTCTCTTCGAGCAAGCCAATTTGATATTGCAAAGAGAAGAACCTTGCATACACATTATGCATAGAACTCTGATTACACAAGTTAAAAATATATTTATCAGATAGATCAAGCCAGAATATCTTGAAGGCAACATCACTGAACTTGACTACAACAATGAATCTTTACACAAATCTGATGAGGCAGTTTCTATTGGAAATGCTTCCAAGGAATACATTGTTAAATATGAAAAGGACCTGGACCTGATCAGCTTCTACACCAATGTCAAGAAATACTATATTGCAACTACAAATTACATGATGAAACATTTCCCTCTAAATGATGAACTTTTGATTCAAGCAGAGGTTGCTGATCCAAAACTGAAAGTCAGCAAAGATTTCTCTTCTCTATGCTTCTTCACAGACAGGTATCCTGTCCTTGTCAATACACATGAGCACAACACTATTGACAAGTCGGAAGGGCAATATTTGAACTATAAAATTGATACTTTCTCAGAAACTGTTCTTCAGTTGAATGTTGACAAGTTATGGTTCAGCTGTCTACAGTTAAGGATGGAAATGGCAACCAGAAGTATGACATTCTGTGTAGGGTTATGCTTGGAATTCTTACAATCTTCCTGTTTTTAATTGTTGTTTTGTTTTTACCTTCATTTTCTTTTATGAATTTTACTACATTTACTTTACTTTTACCTTTTTACCAGACATTTGGCAAATTATTATTACAATTTTGCTACATGTCTTTTAAAACTTTTATTACTTTACCTTTTGATAATGGCTGTTATGACACACAACCTGGAACCAGGACTGGAAAGGCCAACTTCAGGTGACTGACGGGTGGTTCTTGTACTTACCTGTTAAGTCTTCCTAGCGGGTTATAATCATTACCATTATGCTAGAGAAAGTCCTTTACAATTTCTCTTACTCTGCTTTCTCTCTTGACATTGTAGACTAGGTGTCAACATTGGTTTTATGCTTTTTCTGTTTTTCAATGCTGTTTTTGAAGTGGTAATTCGAAATATCGATAGCCAGATGCCTCATCATCTAATTAGTGATGCACATGAAAGGATTAATGAGCTTCCCACTTTCCCTATCTACTATCTGGCAAAACCACACCCAAGGGAACGAACGAGCTTAAAGAAATCAGCGGGGAAACGTGGACCCTGCTGTCCTCTATTCGCTTCAGGTGTTATTTTACTTTCCTGTATATTACATACAAATGATTCATCTTAAGAGAGTCATAGTTATTCCCGCTGTTTACCCACGATTGGTTGAATTTCTTCACTTTGACATTCAGACCACGGAGGTAAAGTGAAATAACACCTGATCCTTGAGAAGAAGAAGAAACTAGAAGGAAGAACAAGAAGTTGTTTTTTATTTATATTACTAATTTTACAAGTGTGTCTTCATATCAAAGTATCTATTGAGGCCTTCAGATTTACACAGCTTCATTAAATATTTCATGTTTTGATGTGATATTAAAATTCAGCTCTCATAGAGTGTGTTATTTGTGTTATTGATTGAAAGTTGTTAGGTTATTATGTATCAACACTCCCGTCAACACTGTGTGAATTAAATACTTGTCATTTCTTCTTTTGTGTCACAGCTGGATATTCAGTAGTTCTCTGATAGTCTTTTTTTACAAGAGATAAATTTAGATAATGCTTTGAGAACATTATATATATATATATATTTTTTTATGACTCTAATCCCAACTAAATTGAGGTCAGCCTGTGTTGATATACGCCAAGAATTTTTACATGCAGGTGACCGACTCAGTAGGCAACCATACAGGATGAGCATGTTTGGTGACTGAGATTTGAACTTGTGACTATCAGATTGCAAGTTGAGAGCCCTAATCCAACAGGCTGCATGAGACATCATTGTTAAAAGTTAGAAATATTAAGCCTGATTACATGAATACATCTTAAATTTTATTCTCTAAGTATTAGGGTTGTTTTCTAAACTATTTTTTATTACAACAGTAATTATATATATAATTCATATAACTCTACACCAAAATCTGATAAAACATGTATAACATTAATAATGTGAAATAACTTTAATCATGAATTTAGTTTTGTAAATATTTTCAAAGACTTGTGAAGGTCAACAACCTTGGGATCAGATTGATACTATTTGGCATTACAGTATTTAACAGTGCTATCCATTAAGCTTCTTTAATTTCCCTGTTTTTGTTAAATGTAAAATTTGTCTCTATATCCATTAGTTTAATGTCTTTAAAAGAGTGTCCAGGTATGTTAAATTTTTGTTTGTTTTTATTATTGATATGTGGTTATTAAAACATTCATGTGGAGTTGTTTTGGTTTGATCTTTGCATTGAAAATTGTGTTTTCGACATTTGGTTGTCTAAAGAAGAAAGGTCCACTTTTTTAAAAGTTCTCGGATTATAAGATTTTTACTCACCTGAATATACAGTATAACATTGGTATCACAGAATACATGTATATGTAATGTAATACTGATGTCATTATACTTGTAACTAGAGCAGATATCATAAAGTACCCATATTTATATGTTAACCCAACAGGAACTACAGAATACTTATATATGGATCAAGTATCATGGTATACTTACCACACACACACACACACACACTATATATATATGAGAGAGAGAGCAATTATCACTGAAAATTATTATGTAGCTTTAAGGGTAATACTACCAAGTAATAAATGTGTCTAAAGAAACCAGATTCCAGCATTAATTGATATTGTTTGTGACTATGGGTATTTGAGCACAAGTAGAAAACTAAACAGCTTTCTCTTGTGCAGTTATTAAATGTGTTCAAAAGACTAGTTAGAGCTTTAAATGAATAACTTGTTAATTAAAGTTCATTAATTCCACTAAGTAAATTGAAGATTTGGCCTCATCTCAATGGGACATTATACATGTAATCCTAATTGTCAAGCAATTACTTATTTTGTCATTAAAGATAAGATAGCTGCTCCTAACAATTTACTATTATGCAAACAGAATTAGCTTGTGACCTGTAACAACTAAATGTTATTGTTGAAGATACTTGGTCAGAAGAAATAAAATACCATTAATAAAATGCTTTTCACTTATAAAAGTCGCATACACACACACCCTTTAAAAATTAAAGGGAATTTCTCTGTCTAAGTTATTGCTCTAATATCCAAATGTTATTCTAAGAAGAACAGAAATGTCTCGTTACTATCTTATCAGAAACCTTATTTTGTGGTAAACCATCCAAAATATAATGAAATCTCATTAAAATCCAGTTTGTTTTTCTGTATCAGAAGTTATCTTTTGTTAAATGAAATCATCCATTAATTATTTATCAGTGGTGTGTGCAACTGAAGAGATATATTCACAGTTTCTGTTCTTAAGGCTTCTGTTTGGCAAAGTATGAATCTGAAAACTCCTCACAAGTTTAAAACCCATTATTATTTGTGGTACTGTAAAAATTATATGTTTTACAATCAAAACATTATTAATATTGTCAGTGCCTGCTTTTGTTCTATTAAATGTGCACATTGGCTGGTGGATTATCTTCTTTATTGGAAAAGGCATTATTTGACAGTTGTTATAATTCATATAGGTTGGAGTATCTGATCAGTATTGTTTATTATTGATATTTGTTGGAGTATCTGATCAGTGCTGTTTATTGTCGATATCTGTTGGAGTATCTGATCAGTGCTGTTTATTGTCGATATCTGTTGGAGTATCTGATCAGTGCTGTTTGTTGTCGATATCTGTTGGAGTATCTGATCAGTGCTGTTTGTTGTCGATATCTGTTGGAGTATCTGATCAGTGCTGTTTGTTGTCGATATCTGTTGGAGTATCTGATCAGTGCTGTTTGTTGTCGATATCTGTTGGAGTACCTGATCAGTGCTGTCTATTGTCGATATCTGTTGGAGTACCTGATCAGTGCTGTCTATTGTCGATATCTGTTGGAGTACCTGATCAGTGCTGTCTATTGTCGATATCTGTTGGAGTACCTGATCAGTGCTGTCTATTGTCGATATCTGTTGGAGTATCTGATCAGTGCTGTTTATTGTCGATATCTGTTGGAGTATCTGATCAGTGCTGTTTATTGTCGATATCTGTTGGAGTATCTGATCAGTGCTGTTTATTGTCGATATCTGTTGGAGTATCTGATCAGTGCTGTTTATTGTCGATATCTGTTGGAGTACCTGATCAGTGCTGTTTATTGTCGATATCTGTTGGAGTATCTGATCAGTGCTGTTTGTTGTCGATATCTGTTGGAGTATCTGATCAGTGCTGTTTGTTGTCGATATCTGTTGGAGTATCTGATCAGTGCTGTTTGTTGTCGATATCTGTTGGAGTATCTGATCAGTGCTGTTTGTTGTCGATATCTGTTGGAGTATCTGATCAGTGCTGTCTATTGTCGATATCTGTTGGAGTACCTGATCAGTGCTGTCTATTGTCGATATCTGTTGGAGTACCTGATCAGTGCTGTCTATTGTCGATATCTGTTGGAGTACCTGATCAGTGCTGTCTATTGTCGATATCTGTTGGAGTATCTGATCAGTGCTGTCTATTGTCGATATCTGTTGGAGTATCTGATCAGTGCTGTTTATTGTCGATATCTGTTGGAGTATCTGATCAGTGCTGTTTATTGTCGATATCTGTTGGAGTATCTGATCAGTGCTGTTTATTGTCGATATCTGTTGGAGTATCTGATCAGTGCTGTTTATTGTCGATATCTGTTGGAGTACCTGATCAGTGCTGTTTATTGTCGATATCTGTTGGAGTATCTGATCAGTGCTGTTTATTGTCGATATCTGTTGGAGTACCTGATCAGTGCTGTTTATTGTCGATATCTGTTGGAGTACCTGATCAGTGCTGTTTATTGTCGATATCTGTTGGAGTATCTTATCTGTGCTGTTTATTGTCGATATCTGTTGGAGTATCTGATCAGTGCTGTTTATTGTCGATATTTGTTGGAGTGTCAGATCAGTATTGTTTATTGTTGAATCTGTTTACAGTTTACACTGGATGGGATACTAGATCAGACTTTTTTAAATTTATTTACATTTGATATTTGTTAGTGCATCAGAGCAGTGTCAGTCATTGGTTGTCTCTCTGTGGTTTATGTTGGTGAAGCATTTGGTTAAAATTATTTATATATTGAATTTCTGTATGGTACATGTTGATGAGGCATTAAATTATAATTGTTTATCTGCTATATATATGTGATGCATATTAATATTGTATTTTTCATCAGGTCAAAGTTAATTATTTATTGAATTTTTATACTTTATTTTGGATAAGATACAAGGTTGGAATGATTTATTATGTTTTGGATGGGGTGATATAGGCTCAGAATTATTACTCTGTTTTAACAATGACTTTGCACACTAAAGAAACTTAAGGTTGAAACTTACTTCTTATTGAAATCTCATTGTATCTTTCAATTTGTAATTACTACAACACTCAAAAGAAACAAAATATGGCAGTGCCTGCAGTTTTTCTCAATTTCTCTGGTAGAAAATAGTTTCGTATTACTGGAGGGTTTGTAGGTGTCCTTAATTGTTTGTAATAGCTTCACTACTGTAACAACATCAAGGGTCTGCCCCTTGTTTCAGTCAGCCAAAGATGAATGTGACATTGAGGAGAAGATGCTTCAAGTCCTGTTAACACAACCCCAGGACCTTCTGACCACATCTGGTTGTTTCATCAGTCAGGTAAATTAAATGTATTTATGCCTTTATATCAAGCATATATTAACTTGTTAAATCTGTAATTTAAGTGTACTTACGTTTTTATGTCATACATACATTAACTCATTAAATCTGTAAGTTAAATGTAATCGTCTTTATATCAAACATATATTAACCTGTTAAATCTAATTTAAGTGTACTTTTATCTTTATATCATACATATATTAACTTGTTAAATCTAAGTTTTGATAGTATCCACACCTTCTTATTCTCCTGTCTTTGATGAATTTATTATTATGTGAAGATAGTTACTGATGTATATAAAGTTACTAATAAATATTATATCAAGAGAAAGTTAGGAATATATAAAGGTAAAGTTTTGGTTATATCAGGTGTAATTACTGTTATATCAGTTGTACCAAGGTAGTGTTATTTCTTTATTAAGTTAGGGTTACGGTTATTTCCAGCTATTTGCTTTCTTCCTGTTACAGTAATTAACACTAATAACATTTATTAATACAGTGAAATAGTTCATTGTTTTATAGTCAGTCAATATTTGATAGCATTGTTGATTATTTTGTAAGCAGTGTAAGATACGTTCATGTTGTGTAACATTACTTGTGTACAGAAACAACTGTGCTATTACTTTATTCTTATATTACACTAGTCAGCTATTAAAGCCAACAAGGCATTGTACATTTCTGTGTAGAACAGATGAAGTGGTGATATGCTCACTAGAGTTAGATTTTTAACATGGAGATACATCATGTCTGCTGTTTACACCCAACATCCTAGCTAGGTGTTGCACTTTTCAGGTGTAACATTGCTAGACTTTTAACAGTAGAGATGTATGAAGTCTACTGTTTACAGCCAACATCCAGGATAAGTGTTACATGTTCCAAAACTAGTATTGCTGGATGTTTAACCATTGATGTACATCATGCTTACTCTTTACACCTAACATGGTGTAATATTGCTGGATTTTTAACTGTGAAGATACATGAGATCCACTATCTGCAACTTGCATCTAGTTCCAGTTATATAATCATGGAAACAGTTGCTGTAATTTCCTGTGTTTGATTACTGAGACTCACAAAAAGTTTACAGAACTGTTTATAGAAATAAGAGAGGAATTCACAGGTAGATAATTTGTGATGACGAGAAACCCACTTGAAATGAACATATATCTCAGGATGGCTGGTGTGGGTATTAACACTTTTACTAATAAAGCAGAGAACAACATTTTGACTTTCTCAGGTCATCTTCAGGTTAACACAGAGAGAGTTTGCAAACTTTGTTAACCTGAAGATGACCTAAGACAGTTGAAATGCTGTTGTCTGCTTTATTTTGATGAAAGTGTTAATACCTATACCAGTTGTCCTGAGATACATTATTCAAGTTTCTTTGTTCTTATAGCCTTTTTATATTATATATTCCAAAGTCAGTAAATTTTAATTAATTTTTCTAAACTTTTAACTATTTGTTGAAAGGTGATCAATTGTCAGTAGAAGAATTTATTAAGTCAAAGAAGAGAATGTTATAAATCTACTGAGGATAGATTTAGCATTTGGTGAACAATGTAACAACAGTATACCCATATAAACTGAAATTTACCCAACTTGCCCTAAAAATGTGACCATTAAGTAGATCTCGCAGTGTAGAGAAGCACAGCAACTGAAATAAATTACTACAATACACAGTACCGTTTAAGAGTGAAGTCAAATAGCGGGACATCACCAAGAATACAGTGAAAAGAACTGATGTTTGTGAAGATAACAATTTTATTAAATGCCTGAATGACATGATAACTAGCATATTGGTCCTATAAAGAAAATGTAACTGTTAACAACAAAATACAAAGAAGGCAATTATCTTTAACTTTAAAGTATGTCTAACACAACTTCTTGCAAATTAGCTAACCTGTCACTTAACAAGACACGTGGAACAGGCAGTAATAAATAAAATCATATGTAAAAGTTGAAACATAAATAGGACAAGCCTCAGGAAACTTCATTTGTAGTAAATTAAGCTTAGAAAGGAAATATGAAATAAGTGGAAATTAACATCAAGTAATGATGTAATGTCATACCATATATGGAACTATTATACAAGCTAGTATTAACTATATGTCATAAGAACATATATTAATAGGAGATAAAACCAGTGATGGTCAGTATAATAGAGCAGTTCACTATTACCATAATCAATTTCTAAAATGTGTAAATGTGAAAGTTTATAAGTCGGGATATTCTATGTAACATGTAAACACCAGTAAGAATGTCACTGAACTTCCCACATAACTGAATGAATCTTGAAATAATGTACTGATAAAGTACTCTGTTGTACCTAATACACTATGAGCAGTTAACATAACTGATTTGGAATATTTGTCACTTCAGAGTTGAAAGTTTTATAGGAACCTTTGAATTAGAACGTAAATTGGTTAGTGACATAAATTCGAATACTATGGTTTAATTTTAGTAAAATTATTTTCTAAATTCAGTTCTGATAGATAAATTTGTGTCAAGCAGACCTTGATAATTATACATAATGGACATTGATTTACTATTGTTGTGATGTGTTCTGACATTAGTGCAGGACTGTGGGAAGTAGTAAAGTCAGTCAGATCATGTTTTCATGACATGTATACCTACAACTTGTGTATTAAAACTTGCTTCTTTTCAATTCAGTAAATGACATTGTATGTGTGTGTGTGTAAATGCAGTATTTGTTGTTATAAATGGTTCCAATATTTAATTTCGTGTCTTTAATTTGTAAGAAATTTCGGGGGGATGTGCTCACAGAAATGACAATAGCTTGATCACTCAAAAATTGCTTCCTAAAGTAACTTTGGTGGGTTGTTTTAAATTACATGGGGTAAATGATCTAGCTTCTACTGAAAGTAATACAAGTAAGTGTATTCCCTCCTTTAGCAATTTTATAAACTAGATCTTGTACTACCACAGGTTTAGTGTTAATGACATTAGACATCTTTAGCAATAGTACTGAGACTAGCATATAGTCAGTTCTTTTACCGTCGGTATCTTGTAAATGACTCGAAACTCTCTCAGCTGTCTCGTGTATGTTACCTACCATCGAGAACTTTACTTCATATCCTAAGCATTTTCTAGGCTTATCCTTATTTGCCAGATTTAACCATATTATTGCATTATCAAACATATGCAACTTTCTCAAGCTAACAAAAGACTGTAACATTATAAAACATACAGTTTTTAACAATATGGACTTTCTCATTAAGATTTGTAATTTATAGAAATTTAATTACAAATAGATAAAAAATCTGCAACTTACGAGTTCAAACTGGAAGACATGTTGAACAAATTGTACAAATGTGTTATCAAGTAAAAAAATACATGGTTTGCAATAATTTGTTTAATCAGAAACAATTGTAATTTCCAATATGTTACTTCCCTCCTTTTACAAGATTAGCTATTGTTGTTCAATGATACCCTCTATATGTAGGCACTTTCTTTATGCACACCATAAAACTTCTGCTCACCCCCACATTGAAATGAAACAACTATAATACTTTGTTCAGAATCCTTTTTCCACCTCCACCTCCCTTCCTTTTTTATGCATGACAGTATGCATTAGTGGCTTGATTTAAGCCTATACATTGGCTGGTGTGCAGCTTTCTTCCATGCTTCTGAGTCTACATCTTTTTATGGACACATTCTCATGGGGTTGGAGATTATGGGAACTTCAGGTCATTGATCTGTAGACAAAAGTGAATTGCACATCACTGTTCTCAGACTTCTATCTGTACATTGGGCCTTATGTTATATCCTTCTCATCCAACATCGTCTGAGTGTAATTTCTTTGGATGTTTCTCTGGTAGTAGCACATGTTGTCCTCTGAAGGAGCACTAGCCCAGAGATCAAGTTTCTTGATGTTGAATATCTTATCCTGGAACCACATATATCACATTTATCTTATTGCCTGTCATGTGTGGTTTGTTTTCAGTCTGCTTATAAATCATCATTCATGCCTCAACCTAGTATATTCCATAGAGAGGACATTACATCCCCTCGTTTTTGGGATCTTTAACATCATGGGGTTCTCTCCAAAGGGATGCCTTTGCTACATTTCTCATCCAGTGCCCATGTATATTTATACATACTCACTCATTCCATTATTTTATCAGGTGATTTCTCTTGTCTGCTTTACTCATTGTGATGTCTGTCTGATTGAACACCTCAGCCTTACTTTTCTAGGTTGCATTGACAGCTCGTCCCCATCCTTCATTCTTTTCTTGCTCCCTTCTTTGTCAACCTTGATTGTATATTCTACATCTCAACCTTCCCATTCTGCTTCTTCACACCTGGCCTTCTTCTGGTCTTTAATGAAACAATCATAGGTTTCATGTTGTTCAATTTCCTCCCACTGTATTGTGGGTTACAGCTGTGGTATATGGGATTGTTCCAGTTCTGTCCATGTTCTCCCTTCTTATGATCATATAATTGCTCTGTTGAAGGTTGTGGCCTGTTTCACAGTTCGGGGAGTTGACTGTATGAGATGGACATCTTTTGGACATCAAATGTCAAAGTTCTGGATCAATAGCTCAGAATTAATCCTTGTGTCATACCCAGGAATTGAAGTGGTTTTCAGTTTCTCAGTTCTTTTGTGTAAGGTTAAGATGGTATAAACCTTATTCTACTCCTGTGTGGATAATGGTATCCCACAAGGAGGTTTTGGATGTAGTTGACATACTGAGTACAATCCTCCACACCCCAGCCAATCTACGTCCAGATGAGCATCCTTGTTTATCCACTTTTCTAATTGTGGGATTGAGTTACAATATCTTTCTCTCATTATCATCACTTTCCTATCACATATTCTCCTACTCAGATGGGCTCTTCTTTTTTACTGATAGTCAGTAGATTTCAAAAACAGAAACATCTCATCTACCTTATTATTGTGATGTAGCTATACCTTTTTGCCACACATAATCAGTGTCATTACATTCTACTGAGGGTCAGTAAGTTTCAGTTTGCTGAATTTTAAGCTTTTGGTTGTTTGAGAAATATACAACATTATAAAACCCAATAAAGAAGTAACTGTCAAGTTGGAAAGATCTTAAATGTCATTGTCTGTAGTCTGTTGTGGGTTTCTTGCAAAGTTGTTTAGGTACATTTAGACATAGCACAGAGTTAGAACAAACTTTTATCTCTCATGATTTTGTGTTCTGTACAAAATCTTTTTAAACTTTTTGTTGCATGTGAAATGTGTTAGCAATTTCTGGAAGCTTTAGTGTTCTATAGCTCACCTGCATATAATTGGAACTTAGTTAAATGGTTGTGTTTGTTCATATTTGTTGTGTTCTGAGCTTTAGGTTTCTAATATTTTGCTTTATGAACATTTTTCCTTGAAGAGAGCTGTGACATAGTCCTCCAGTCATAAGTTTACTCATGACAGCATTGCACATTATTATAGTTGGTAATTTGTGTGAACCAATGCATTACTAAGTGTGAATTATTTTTAAAAAATGTAACAAATCCTCCAAATGTAAGTTTAATTCAAATAATACTTGTAGCAAGTCAGATAGAATAAATTATTGACATCACACTTGAGGACTAGAATGAAAGTACATATTTTGTTTGCTGCATTTATTTACAGATGTGTTAAAATGTATAAACATGATGCAGTTTGACATGTAGCTTGAGGATTGTATATTTTGGATTGTTTAGTAGGCTTTGGGTAAATGTAAATAATACTGTAAGGGAAAAGGCCATTTTGTGAAACATTAAAATTGTAGTTTTATCATAGCAATCTTATCTTGTTTTTCATATTTCATTATTCTTTATGCTACAATGAAATCTAAAAGAAAAAATCAGCTTTATCTAAGGTAAGATGTATTAGCATGACTTGATAGTAAAGCTTATGGATGTAGTTGTGTGAAACTTGTTTGTAATTAGAAAGTAGAAATTTGTCTCCTGGTTCTTAGTTGTATAAAACTTTCATATAGATTTAAGCTAGGTTCCTGTGTCTCCTGATCTATAGTTATATAAAATGTACTTATAGATGTAAACTAGGTACCTATGTCTCCTGATCTGTAGTTATATAAAATGTACTTATAGATGTAAACTAGGTACTTTTGTCTCCTGGTCTGTGGTTTTCTAAAACGTACTTATAGATGTAAGCTGGATTCCAGTGTCTCCTGATCTGCAGTTATATAAAACTTACATTTAAGTCACTAATAGATAATGAAATTTGTTCTCAGTTATAGATCTTTTTGTTTCATGCTGTTTGGAGGATAAAAAGCACATAACTTGATAGGTGTTTTCACAGAAGATTATTAAGCATTGTTAATGTTTAGAAAACATCCAACCAGTTGTATATTTATAATTTTTTTTATTTCTAAACACAGTTCATCCTTGTAGCCATATCAAAAGGTCGTCTGGAATTGAAACAATGAAGGAGTTTGACCACTGCTATTTACAGCAAGTTTCCAAACATTACCAACAGGTGGCACTAAATCAGTAACACCTTAATCACCATCAACAGTCAAGTGTTGATCCTTACAATCAGTCATCAGTAGAAGATGCTAATGATTTCACCAATCATAACCACTGCAGCTGTTTTTATCAACTATTTAAAGGAAGAACCCATATAAGAACCTCGTTTGACACCAAGTTAAAATGGCCACAGTTACAGCAGTGATTAACCAAAACCAACACTCTTCAAGACATGAAATTTACCAGTACATAAAGGAGCTAAATGCACTATTCTCAAGGAGGATGTAAGCATCCAGATATCAAAAATCTCAGGTACTGATTTAAAAATACACATTCTGCCTACAAGAAGATAGAACAAAGGTAGTGTGTTTCTCATACTGTGAAGCCAGTAGTCATAACAATGGAATTTACAATATTAGGAACAGTTACTTGAACAACAACAACATAGACTAATCTAAACTGTGCAAGAACGTCTTGTGTATTTATTCAAAAAAATAGCTTCAAGATGGACTTGCAAGAAAAACTCAGAACACCCACATCACACTCTTGACTTATTACAGCAATAACCCACATATGTGAACAGCAAAAGTGGTAAGTCAGTACAGCAACCATCCCATGACAGTGATTGTTACAGAACAGTAGAACAAATGGAAGTCAAAGAAGAGCCACCTGAAGAGACATTGGACTCTTCTGAGTCAAGTGAAGATGACCCAGGTATTAGTGTAACCAATGATAAGAAACTAAAAAAGGGTAAAGCTATCATCTCTGAGAATAGAGAAGGAAAGAAATCCTAGAATACTTAGACCTGAGGTATTCTTGACCATACCCTGAGATGACCTCCTCTCCTTCAGTGTCATTTAGCAGTACAGAGGAAAGGAGAAAATGATGCCACACTTTCATTGACCAAGCAGCAGAGGGTACTGAGTTGAAACAATGGTTCACCCACAAACACTAACCCATCTCAGTGTGATAGTGTGTCTTACTACTGACAAAATTTTCATAAACTCAAACCCATAAACATCCAGTTCTGGTTCAAGAAATATTGTGCTAAGTGCAAGCACTAGAATTTGGCAGCAGTCAAAGATTGTAGGCTAGTCATGGAAAGACCAACCTCACATATATTGTGATAACATTTGTTTGTCTTAGTGATGTCTGTTTTATAGTGAATAGAAAGGGAAGTTTTTGTACAAATTACAAATAAGCAGCTGAAATAAAAGTGCAGAATGAAAGCATGTTATGAAATGTGTAGCTTTATAACCGAAATAGATAATTGTATCATTCATGATGTTGATGGGGCTCTCTCTATTAAATTTACGTGCAAGACAACCTGCACGATTTAGGCACCACTGATGTATCTTAAAAGGGTATTCATGCATAAACTCGAGTAGGTGAATATACCTTCAGAACAAGTGTGATGTAATATCGGAACTGTTTGTAATCATACACGACCAAATAAAATGCGACAGTACAAAGTGTTAGTGTGTATGACGGAGTGAAGACAATTAAAATTATTCTACATGATACTACAGCTCTATTCAAGGATACGGCCCTAAATGTTATCAGTAGCATTTGTCAATTTTTAACCAATAGTAAAGGAGAAAGAGAGGTCAGAAATACACCTGACCCTCCCGCATCCTCAATGAACAAACACTCCACTTGTTTTAAAATCGTATATATGTATACACACACATACATATATTCATTGCCAAAAGCCCGATGTGGTCACGTGGTTAGAGAGCCTGACTCGCAATCTGATTGTCGCGAGTTAAAATCCTCGTCTTACAAAACATACCCTTTCAGCCACGGATCAGTTGTAATGTGTAGGTCAATCCTACTATTCATTAGTTAAAAGAATAACTGAAGAATTGGAGGTGGGTGGTGATGACTAGCTGCCTTCCTGTTAAATCAAGCATGACTGGCATAAGGTAACCCTCGTGTAACTTTGCGCGAAATTCCAAACAAACCAAAGTTCTTTTCAAAAGACCATTTAGGCCAATTCAGTTTAGAATCTCAGTTTATAAGCCGAATTCTGCTTCTCTCTTACTGTCGCAATAATTGTCTGCTTTTCACAGGTATGCCTACATCGAAAAAATTATCCACCTTTTGTCAAAGTCCAAACAGGCAAATTCAATTACTGTAGAATTCTCTTTGACAACATAAACTATTTTTCTTATCTCTTTCAACACCAGAAATATCACTCTAATATGTATTAACCGTTGAGCCTACATTAATTGTTAGGCCTTCTTTCGCTGTCCGGATGCCTCTCTTTCCCGACTCTGTTTCTTTTCTAATCTGTCTTTGTCTGCTGTTTCCACGCATATTACACTCTTTATATATTTAACGCTTTATCATCTGCTCGCTTTTTATAAATCTCTATATTCTGAACATCAATAAATTTCACGTAACATACGATAGCCTCAACATCAATGATTTATAAACACAACGTCTGCTTTTAATTCTTTTATTATTAAAAAAAAATCTAGAAATATTAACTCTGAAACTTATTAATTACTACCTACACTAAAACGTCTTTTATATTTGATAATAACAAACACATTTCATTCAGTGTTGTGTCTTAAATAGAAATTGATATTTATTTTAGTGGTGTTGTGGAACTAAAAGAAGAACTTGTGTAGTTTAATGGTGTGAGACCTGAATAGGATCTGATGTTCAGTAGTGTGAGAGTTGAAGGGGAACTGATGTGTAGTTTAGTTACTGGTGTGAGTTTGTAGAGAAACTGACGTTTTGTTTAGTTTAGTGGTCTGAGGCTTGAAGTGGAACTGAGTGTAATTTTGTTTATTGGTGTGAGACTTAAAGAGGAACTTGTGTTTTGTTTAGTTTAGTGGTAAGAGTGTTGAAGAGGAACTGATGTGTAGTTTTGTTTAGTTTAGTGGTGAGAGTGTTGAAGAGGAACTGATGTGTAGTTTTGTTACTGGTGTGAGTTTGTAGAGAAACTGACGTTTTGTTTAGTTTAGTGGTGAGAGTGTTGAAGAGCAACTGATGTGTAGTTTTGTTACTGGTGTGAGTTTGTAGAGGAACTTGTGTTTTGTTTAGTTTAGTGGTGAGAGTGTTGAAGAGGAACTGATGTGTAGTTTTAGTATCATTTAAGTAAACCCTTTTCTTTCATCTCACGATACAATAGACTTCAGACGTGGATTCTGTGATAGAGGATGAAACGATAAAAATACTATTGGTAAATTAGTTAGCCATGATAAAATGTTGTTAGTAAGTTAGTTCGCTATGATAGAATATTATAGGTAAGTTATCCATGATAAACATATTGTTGATAAGTTACTTAACTGTGATAAAAGTATTTGGCCAGCCATGATATTTCTAAAACTGTGGTGAATAAGGTGTACACTCGTAATCCGAGGGTCGCGGGTTCGAATCCCGGTCGCACCAAGTATGCTCGCCCTCCCAGCCGTGGGGGCGTTATAATATTATGGCCAATTCCATTATTCGTTGGTAGAAGAATAGCCCTCTTGTCTTATACTGCTAAATTAGGGACGGCTAGTGCAGATAGCCCTCGTAAAACTTTGCGCGAAATTAAAAAAAAAAGAAAAATATTATTTTCCAACTTTTTTTTTTACTTGGCCATCATGCTAACAATAATCTTACACAGTTTTCTCTATCATTTTTAATGGGACATAACAGTGTGAGCCTATTTAGTTGTAGTATTATTGTGATTTTTTTATTTTTTTTTACTGACTGAAAAAAAGAGACGTGCCCTAAAAAGATGAACTCTTTAGGGTTCCAAAATACAACATACGTTAGGTTGGCCAGTTTACTGAACTGTGATCAGGCTTTCACTGTATCCAATTCTGACCTATGAATTGATTTATAACAGTCAACTTGGAACTTAAGAGCTAGCATCAGTGATACTTAAAGTGAAAACTGTGGATAGTGGATGACTGTAAGCAACGAATGAGATCGTATAAGTGTTTTCATGTCTCATTTGTAATGATGGTAGGTTAACAATACAAAGAAGTTCACAATAGCGTGAATAACTAGAGGTGGTGTAATCGTGTGGGGGAGATGTCTCACGGCAAGAGTTTAATCTTTGATTCCTTTTAAGAGTTAAATCCAATGTCATTGTACTGTTGGTATCAGTCATTCTTATCTTAATAAACAAGAAAGTATTTCAGAACGATTATAAAACAACCTATAAATCTCCTGTATTAATAAACTATAATTTTATTATTAATTCAAAGAAGAAAGAAACTGCAAACTCAAAACGTTTTGTTTTTAAATCTAGAAAATACTTGTGGCTAAATACTCTTCTAATACACATTTTCATGCATGTTATTATAAGCTATATGTTCAAATCTTTAACTTAGTTTTTTGCTAAAGGGACTTGCTAACTTGATGATAAAGTTTGATTTAAAAATTGGTCGTAGAATACATAGGATATTCAGTTTACTCCTGAAGAAGAAAGGTCAATCTTTCGAAAGCGCTTGTGTTAGAGAGTGCTTATTTTATTTCTATCGAGATTTCATGAACCAGTATGTTTTTTTATAATCGTGAATATTAATAATCGAGATGTTTCTTAAACATCTAGAATCAAACATAAATATCACAATCAAAGAAACACTGAGCCAGTTTTTATTTGGTTTATGATTGAAAAATAGTGTATTTTTCGTATAAGAGAGTTAATTATGATATATGTTTAGTTTCTTGTCAAGTAGTACAACTTTATATGTACATTAGTTGTAGTATCATTAGAGACTAAATTTTCTGTTGAAAGTGGAACTGAGGTATGCAACTGTGTATAGTTGACAGTAGCTTGTATAAAATGTTTGGAAATAAACTAATTTTATCGTTACGTGGTCTTTATTCGCATTTGTTATTTTGAACAAATAATTTAAAATAACCCAACAAACGATAGAACACGTTACAAAAGTATATATACGTAGATTTTGGCACAGCTACGTTGTTTAGGTTATACAGTACACAAACAAAATGGAATTTTGAGCCTAAACAGTAACGACACCATGTGACAGGCATAGACCGCTAGGGAAGGTTAAGTCCCTGAGATGTGTTCAACGATAGCTCTGTCCAAATACAGTCCACCACACTAGACCTATCTTCTGTCGTACGAACGTTTATTTACATCGATTATTTTAAGCTTTGAGTTTATTAAAACGTGTATTCAGCAATCTAACTATAAATCGTCTTGTTTTTTTTTGTAATCGGCAGACAACGCTGCTAGGCGCACAACTAATTTACATAATTCATGTTAATTATTAATTTGGGATTTGTATATATTACTGTATTGGTGCTATAATGTCTTAGTAATTTATTTTATCCGTTACTCTTTCATAAATTTGATGTATTACTGCAGACCTCCAGGGGGCTACGGACCCCAGTTTCGTAACCTCTGCTTTAAGGCTAATTTTTATTTGTTTCCCTTCAGAGTTTTGTTAAAATGTCTTGATATTTAAATTAACAAACGCTTTAATAATACAGTGTAAACACCTATTAAGTCCCCCATTGGTATAGCGATAAATTACGAATTTACAACGCTAAAATCCTGGGTTCTATTCCCCTCGGTGGGCTCAGCAGATATCCCAATGTGGCTTTGCTACAGGAAACACACCCACCTATTAAGTAGAATACTCAATGTGAATATTAACTGAAGATTGGTTAAAGTGTCTATACCACAGGTTTAAAATGGCACAAGGTGCTTCTTGGCATAAATAAATCAAAACAGTTTAATTTGTAAATTTATAAATAATAAAATCTGCCTCCGATCTCCAAGTTATTTCATTCATAGTTAGAGAGAGCTGAAATATTTGAGTTATGTAATCAGTTAATTTGGAAGACTACAATTAAATGAAAGGTTTTCAATAAGCTGTACAAATTTTCCTTGAAGACTTTCATACTTACTGTTTATAAATATGTATTGATCACAGGTATTGGCAGAAACTGAAATATTTTCAGTAACAATAGAGAAATATCGAACAAACATTATCATACAAATTTGATGAATAATTTCGAGAGGGCACCTCAAAACAAGATATAACAATGAATTAAAACTATATTTTCAGATTAAGTAATTATTAGAACATTCTTTGTAAAAACTGCTGATTTATAGACCAATTACCCTTTAAGTTTAGCTCATTGGCTCCCCACTGGCACAGCAGTACGTCTGCAGACTTAAAAACGTTAGAAACTGGGTTTTGATACCTGTGGTAGGCAGAGCACAGTTAGCCCATTGTGTAGCTTTGTGTTTAACTTCAAATAACCATTAGATTCTGTAATAATTGCATCTTTTAGTGAAACAACAAAAACTAGGATTGATTCTCAAACAAAAACCATTTAATTCTAATGTCTATTTGGATTAACTTAAGACTGTGTATACTTGATGAACCAAAGTGGGAAATGCTTACATTTTTAAAATAATATTCAGTGTCTCAGATTAAAAAAATATATATCTCAAAACTTTTGTTGAACTTGTATAGATGTAAAAGCTGTAATACAAGTAATTACATTTAAAAGAAAACCTTGGTTTTTATCAGTAGTTGTGGTCAGAGTTGAAATTTCCAAATAAAAATATGAGACTTTGAACTGGATTAATGGAAGACTGAGAAATAAAAAAAATGATAATGTTAGAATTCCCTCATTTACAGAATATCTAAAATAAGCTATTTCTAAGGCTACAGTTGTCTGGTGTTTAGGGTGCTCGACTCACAATCTGCTGATTAAAATCCTGGTCACCAAACACACCCTTTCAGCCATGAGGGCGTTATAATATGACGGTCAACCCTTCTGTTCATTGGTAAGAGTGGTCCAAGTGTTGGCAGTGGGTGGAGTTGACTAGCTGCCGTCTTTCAAAAATATCATTACTAAATTAGGGACATTAGTGCAGATAACTATTGTGTAGCTTGGCAAAAAAGACAAACAAACTTAGTTTTATATTTTGTCCAAACTGAAGTACACAATCTCCTACTGTCATATCTGATAACAAAGCTTTGGTTAAAATAATAATGTGCTTTACTTAAGCCTAACAGCTTAATCAAGTTCATTTCAGCCTAACTGGATTTCGTCAACCATGAACTATGAATAACATAACAAAAACACCACCCAATGGTTATCAACCACCCTGGTAACACAGCACCACCCCATGGTTATCAACCACCTTGGTAACACAGTATTAATCTACATAATAAATTTTCTTTCAAGAAAAAATAAAACTACAATATGTTATTTCATCATAGTGTCTCAGGAAGAAACCACTAAACACCAGGATTAAGTAAGAAATGGTTGCTGTGGTGTAGAGAGGCCATATGATTCAATATGAATTCTGCAATTGCTAAAATGTTTGGAGTAGAATCCTGTTTTTATAGTTGTGTAAATTTGATGTTTTACTGCAGACCTCCAGGGGGCTACAGACCCCAGTTTCGTAACCTCTGCTTTAAGGCTAACTTTTATTTAGAATGTAGAAAATGTACTGGTAAGATATTGATATGTGAGGACAGTTCTAAACTCAACAGCATTCACAAATGATTTCTGTGGAGGGATTGTTTGTGGTCTGTATAATATTAATATGTGAAGAGAGCCTTACAAGGTTTAAAGGTGATTACTGTGTAAATGGACCTACACAACACTCTAGATAATTATTAGGTGAGAGGAGTTGGACAGGGACTGAAGAGGACTGCTGTATGAGTTGGACGGGGAATGCTGTTTGAGTATGATATCATATAGATAGGGCCTGTAGAGGACTTCTATGCGAGTTGGACAGGGACTGCTGTGTGAGTATGGTATCAGTTAGATAGGACCTGTAAAGGACTGCTATATGGGTATGATTCAAGTTGGACACAGGTTGTATGTAGAGATTACTGTATGAGAGGACTTGCCCATGGCTTATAGAATGGCACTATGTGAGAAGTGTTAAAAATGGGCCTGTAGGATCACTATTGGGGAATTGTATATGGTTTAAGTGTGACTATGAAGAGCTGATGATTCTGCATTAGTTGAAAAGCTGTTAGCATTTTAGTTCATTTGTCAGTTTTTGAAGAGATAATTATTTAGTTTCCAGCACATCTTGCTGCAATTACAGCTCTCATCTTAATGCTAATCCAAATCTGTATTACCAGATCATTACTAGTGGCCCAGAAGATCTGCTAACATTGACATACAATATACTAAATACATATAATGTACAAGATCATTTAATAAATTTTTTTTTTTAAAGTCACGTCAACTCATAAAGACTGCACTGAACCTTGTAACCGCCATTCTATATTTTACTAAAATAACCACCTATCAGATCATCTAAATGGAATTCAACCAGTTGTAAATCCATTACACAAGTTCAGTTAGTCAATCAAATATTGAGATCAATAATATATGCAAATAATTTTAAAAATTAAATTAGCCAATCAAGCACAGAGATTGATAACATGCAGAAAAATCTTGAATTCATACATATTTTCTCCCTGGTTCATCTACCAAGAAAGATTGTTTTCCTCAGATCATGAAGACCAGATCAGCAAAACTCTCCCAAGGAAGATTTGAAACCTTTAAGTCGACATCAAATAACAGATGATTAACCTTGTGATGAAGACTGAAACATAGACATCCATCAACCTCAGCCAAGCTGTTACAAGGGAGCTACTCACAACATTCTTGTTTCAAAGATTTGTTTCATATAAAATCAAACTGAATATCTTAAAATAAGACATCTAACAAACTTCACATTCATTGTTTTATAAATAACTTTGAATAAATTTTCTACATGGAAGGTGAAAGTGAACTAAAATATAAAAGAAATGCTCAGATTTTGTTGGTAAAGTGACCTCTGTGTTTAAAGGCATTGGAATCAAAGGAAGATGGATAAAGTTGGACGACCAGGATAATCCAGAAGGGGATATGGAACAATATGTACCCCACCTAAAGTAAGCATTGTAATAAGTGAGAACCTACAGCATGTCAGTTGCAAACAGACAACACTATGTAACATAATAAAGAAGGACCTCCATATGAAAAGGAAGTCAAATAGGATACAAGTTCACTGTGACAAGGGTTCCAGTCATGTTTTCAATTCAACTGTTGCATACTGCAATAGAGCTGAATAATGGAATGTATGCCAGTTTAATCACCAGATGGAGTAACTATAACTTTAGTTGTGACTGGATTGTTGCAACAGGTGCTGAAAAGACATCACTCCCATACACTAGATAAAGCATAGAAATCAACAGGGAGGAGAGGTGTGCTTTGAACATGACACCCCTATAAGTGAGTTTTTAGAATGAAAACTGTACTACAGGATTATTGTCAAGGTGAACAGTGATTAGATAAAGTATGGACAAAAGTGATTATACCTTTGATGGAGTAATGTTTTAGTGTTTTAAATTTTATATGTTTCAAAACTGTGGTATATATGTACATAAACATTTTGTATGTGTAATCCTCTGTTAGAATGAAGGTTTAGATGAAAATCTTATGTATGTTTATTTTTCTTTTTAACCATTTAAAGACTGAAAGAGCATTTGAAACAGTCCAGTGTTCCTGTTCATGGAGTTTTAGCCCTTCTACCTCAACAGACACGTCCTCGTTCGAGCTTGGGATGGGAGCTGCACAGGTACAAGTAAGTTTCTACTCTTCTTTTTCTTTCTCTGTATGACTTTTCATGAAATACCAAACAGTTAATTCAGACCTTTAACTGGTGAATTATTTATATTTAGCTTATACTAATATTTTTATAATAAATTAGGTATATGTTTTAACTAACTTACAACAGATGGCACCACACAACATTCAACAATTTCAATTAGGCAAATAAATGTTTCTGAAATCAGCTCAACACATTTATTACTGCATAGCTTAAGAGGTTTATGATTTGCCTTTTTTGGTATTTTTTATAACAATTATCATATTAAGACTGGAAATAGCATCGTATTATCATAATCCATAACTAGTAAATAATAAATCATCATTTACGTATTTCTTGTAAACTGTCATGTAGGTATTCTGGATGTAGTTAGAACATCTTTTAAACTGTATACACGACAAAGATTACATACCACTATGATTATTCCATAGAGCATATACTTGCTTCGTCCTGTTCTTGTATCATGCAGTCTGCAGTGAGGTCATGCTTATTTCAAGAGATGTTACAAACACCTGTACAAGTTAGTATGAGTTGAGAATTTCTCCTTTGAATATATTTAATGGGAATGATCGTTGACTTAAGTAATTTAAGGATTATGAGATTTTGCACTGGGACCTTGATCTGACTTGAAAGTGTGATATATTCATTGTTATTTCTGTTATATTCATATGGTGTAGATATTTTCCTGGCCTCCTTTTTTTGCTCCATAATTATTTAGAATTTGTCCAAAAGGTAAAACTGTGACATAAAGGTACAGCTTATATTTTATGAATACTTTTAACTATTCAATGAATATGAAAGCATAATTTTCACAGGAGAAACGACCATATGCTCTTTTAACGATACAATTCCATTTCTTTTCAAAATGAGGCCCAAATCTCTAGTGCTTTTGAATAGTCAACTCGAGTTTTTGGTCTTGTTTTGAAAATGCATACCCTAGTTACAAAAACTCACTTTCCTACACAGAAGCACACCTTTGAAACTAAAATTATTCCACTGAGTGGATACAATTATACCTGAACAGTGGAAACACTCGTGTTATATGTTGAACAAATTAACTGATTTATTTTGTATCATGAAATTATGTTAAGAAAGTACAAATCAATAACCTTACAAATATTTTCATCCCTTTCTCCTAAATTAAACTAAAAGTAATATTGCCTAGGTAATGTTGAGGGTCCCATGTCAATAAGCTCAGAATATTATAAATGAAACAAAAATTTTATGGTGTATCAAAAAGCAAAACTTTTGTTAAGTAAATAATAAATGTTGATAAACCCAACAAATAATAAAGCAAGCCATCAGTGACATATCACTAAAACCTGAAATCAGCTGTAACCCAACAAAAAATAGAGTTAACTAATAGAGTGTTTTCAATGAAATATCTTAAGCTGATTTTGCAAAGTTATCTTAAATTTCTGTTAAAAAAAAAGTTGATAGAACTTTATCAAAAATATAAGACCATATATTCCTATTATTAGTAGTACAAAATGAAATTATTTGAATGATTGTTTCTTGATAGAGCTGCTAGCGATTTTAATCTGTGGACATATGAAACTGTTAGAAATGCTGTCTTGGAACTGTTGAGAGAGATGGCTCAAGTAAATCTAGCAAAAATCTGTCCACTGCCTCAGGTAAATATTCCTAGTTAGATACTGACCACCATAGGTGGATATCCCTAGTTAGGTAACTCCTTCCTGAAATGGTTATTCAGAGTTAGGTTCTGACTACCTCAAGTAGATATTTTCAGTAAGTTACTGACGACTTCAGGTATATATCCCTACTTAGGTAACAACCAATCGAAATGGTTATTCCCAGTTAGATAATGATCATCTCAGGTGGATATTTACAGTTAGGTACAGGTTAATATTCCAAGTTAGTTACTGACCACCTCAAGTAGATATTCATATCTAGGTACTGAAAAAAATCTATATAGCATTATATCCACTATATATCTGCATAATTCCTGTTCAAATCCAATGAAGTATTTCTATTTATAAAAATATTCACTCTTCAAATTGCTTGTAAGTAACTATATCTAACTTTGTGATATTTTACATATGTTCATGTTCATTTTGTGAACTAGTTATGTAAAGTAACACTTTTTGTGTTACTTCAAATACCTTCCATATGTTTGTTTTGTGAACTAATTGTTATTTATCACTTTGTGTTATTTTAAATATGTTCCATGTGTTTTTGTTTGTGAACTAATTGTTATTTATCACTTTGTGTTATTTTAAATATGTTCCATGTGTTTTTTTTGTGAACTAATTGTTATTTATCACTTTGTGTTATTTTAAATATGTTCCATGTGTGTTTTTTGTGAACTAATTGTTATTTGTTACTTTGAACATGTTCCATATTTTTGTTTGGGAACAAATTATTTGTTACTTTAAGTATGCTACATATGTTCGTTTTGTGAACTAGTTATGTTATTTAACACTTTTTTGTTACTTCAAATATGTGAATAGTTATGTTATCACTTTGTGTTATTTTAAATATGTTCCATATATGTTTGTTTTGTGAACTTGTTGTTATCACTTTGTTATTTTAAATATGTTCCATATATGTTTGTTTTGTGAACTTGTTGTTATCACTTTGTGTTATTTTAAATGTGTACCATATGTTTGTTTTGTGAACTTGTTGTTATCACTTTGTGTTATTTTAAATGTGTACCATATGTTTGTTTTGTGAACTAGTTATGTTATCACTTTGTGTTATTTTAAATATGTTCCATATGTTAGTTTTGTGAACTTGTTGTTATCACTTTGTGTTATTTTAAATGTGTACCATATGTTTGTTTTGTGAACTGTTTACATTATGTAACACTTTGTGTTATTTTAAATATGTTCCACGTTTGTTTTGAGAACTAGTTATGTCATGTAACACTTTGTGTTACTTTAAATATTTTCCATATGTTTGTTTTGTGAACTAGTTGTTATTTATCATTTTTTATTTAAAATATGTTCCATATGTTTGATTTATGAACTAGTTATCATTTTCTGTGTTATTTTAAAGTGTTCCATATGTTTGTTTTGTGGACTAGTTATGTTATCACTTTCTGTGTTATTTTAAATATATTTCATGTTTGATTTACGAACTAATTATGTTATCACTGTTATTTTAAATGTGTTCCATATGTTCATTTTGTGAACTAATTACGTTATTTAACACTGTGTTATTTTAAGTATGTTCCATATGTTTGTTTTGTGAACTAGTTATGTTATCACTTTGTGTTACTTTAAGTATGTTCCTTATGTTTCTATTGTGAACTAGTTGTTATGTATTACTGTGTTACTTTAAATATATTCCTCATGTGATTAGTTAAATTAGAAGAGAAAATTTTAATCATTTCTATGACCAAACAGGTAATAGTTTGGTATAACACTCTCATAAATTGGTTCAATTTTGTATTTTTTTACAGCCAGTATTATCAAACATTGTTAACAATAAAACGAAAATGAAAATAGGTCGAGAGAAGTGTAAAGAATTTGGAAGGTGGTACATAGGATTTCGACGACAAAACCCAGGTAAGCTGTATCATTTGTAGGCATATATTCTTATATAAAATAATATTAAATACTTCTTTTTACAATGACACTTTCCAGACAAGGCAGGTGGTGACCCTTGCTGTACATACTTGTTTTGAAACACTTTTTCGTTAAACGACAGTCTGAGAGTAAGATTTAGAGTGTCCAAACAAACTAGAAATATTTGATGTAAATCACAAAAAGATTGTCAAAAATATTTAACACAACATCGGAAACTAAAATATGTTATACAAGGATATTAATAAATATTAAATGGAAATCATTCTTTATCTCTGGCCAGATATTTCTGGACTACATACAAAAAATAGTACTCGCCCTTACGAAGGCCGTATGACCTTTCACTCCTCTAAAGAACAGCCAGTCATGAGAGAATGGTACCAGGCCTGCAAGAGTCCATCAGAGAAGACACTCCAGATCTATACTGACATCTTAAATGAAACAATACTTCGCCAACAAGAGAGGTAAAACTCAAATTGTTTTTTAATGATATAATATAAAGTACTAGTGATATTCAATGTAATATACAAATACCAGTAGCACTCACATCAAATGTGAATATAAGGTACTGCTGACATTCACATTTTTCTTGCACTGAAAATGTATTTCTGATAAGTACTAACCTCTACTCACAACAAGCTATCTCAGCATTCTTCTGCCCTCTTAGCAGTGCTTAAAACGTTTTGTGACCAACACAACACTCTATACACTCCATTCATGTCATGTTATTTTGAAACATACGTATTGTGTCACTACGCTCCACCAACCTATACTGGCACACTTAACTCCTTCTACTAATAGTGGTCGATTTTTGCTTTCAAGAATTGACAGACTTCAAAAGGAAAACACCAGCAGAGGGTGAGACAGGTAAGTCCCTATGAGAAATACATTTTCAGTGTAAGAAAAATGTTATCCATAAAGAAAGAAGGTATAAACTCATGGAGTGAATATGTCAGGTAAGAGTTTTTACTCCCAGACAAAACACGTAGAGAGTCAAAAGGTAGGGTTGAGAACAATAAATAACTATCGGTGAAGTGGGATCTTTGGAGGAGAACTCTGAATTGTGTATTATGAGGACAAAAAGAGCTTTCTAGGACCACAAATGTAGAAAAAGAAACCAAAACCAAGTTCAGCACTTACTAGTAGTAATGATATGTAACGTACAAATTGTTGAAACTATTAATAGTAGCAGTGATATGTAACATACAAACTATTGAACCTGTGTTAATAAAGAACTGATAGATAAAATAGACTAACCAAATGTATGTATTCCACAAAGTATGTAACAATAACATACATGTTAACGTACCTTGAAAACGTCAGTAATCAGGACCTAATTTACCAGTCATCAGAATTAATCTCGATGATACAAGAGACACAGTTAAATCCTACATTGATGAAAAGACACAAAGTAAACCATGGTGACAAAGATTTCTCAAATTGAACAACAAATTAGATGTTACTAGAAGTAATAATATGTTACTGACATACAGATATACCTAGGGAAAGTACTTACAGATGATGAACAAACCATGAAAGTGTACAAAGTACATAATATTCATGAACTTGCAAGAATGATAAAAGTATAGAAAATACAAGGTAATAATCAATATTTGTCTAAAGTAACTAAGATGGCAAAAGACAGTAATATCTAATTTACCAAAATCAGAGCACTGATGACATAAAATACATAATTCTCTCATGTTTAAATAAGGATATCTGAACCAGGTCTACCACAGGTACATTAATCTGATGTTAAATATATTAAAAAATACCACAGATCCTCTGTAGAACTGGAAACAGTAGGAAGAAAGGAGGAGGGAGGAACAGTTGTTCACCACACATTGAAAAGAATAACAAATTTCTTGCCAAAGATATGAAAATATCTCCATACAATTAAGGTCTGTACCTTCTCTGTAGATAAACCCAATTCCTGAGAAGTTGTACCAGTAGTGACTGGAAACTTGAAGTTGGTACATTGCTTGCAAATTCATGCTACAATCTCGTATTATTTGGTAACAAGAAATACATGCAAAACAAATGATCAAAATAAATAAATGCAAACACAGTAAAGCAAAACTGTTGACAAAACAGAATTGAAATGGGAAAGAAGCACATTCAAAGTAGTAGACACATTTGAAACAACGCACACATCTAACCCACATTGTGCCAATCAAGAAAGAGAGAATTTGAGTAGAGGGAGCTAGCAACACCAACATAGGTAGGTGGTGCAATACTATTGGTGGATAGCAGTCACATGATATGTACATGTTGAAATATGGCTTGATGGAGTATATAGACTAGTGTACTGATCACAAAACTATTTTAACAATGCTTAGAGGGCAGATGAACATTGAGAGAGCTGTGTGAGAGTAGAGGTAAGACTGTATCAGAATATAATCATTTTACAGCATCACCAATATCCAGTAAGAAATGAAAAATATTTACACTCATCAACTATTACTTAAGCAAAAAGATAAAAATATTTCTGTTTTACCTTGTTCAGTAGAATGCAAAAAATTTTCTGTGTGGGGTTTGAACAAAATTATCAGATTTCTTTAACAGAATATTTACATTTGTAACTAGTATGACTGTTCCTCAGAAAACAAGGTGTGTAAATATTTCAGAATCAGTTTTTCTTTTTTGTTAAGTACAAAGCCACACAATGGATTATCTACTCTGTGTTGACCACTTCTGATTTTTACTGTTGCAAGCCTTCAGCCTCACTGCTGAGCCAACATTTCTTCAACAGAATAAATAAGATTCTAACTAGCATGATTCTTTCTCGGAAGGCTGGCTAGATGTCAGTATCCCATTTCCTTAACACAATATGTAATTTAATATACCAGTTCTTATAAACTTTAGCTACTTCTGTTGGGAAAAAATATCACACTAACCATTCCAACACTGGCAAATGTGGAAAAAAATAAGTAATTTTTATATATGTATATTTTAAATGTTAGCCACAAAATATAAAAATCAGTGTAGGTTTTCATTAAGACTACATAAAATCTGACTTTAACCTTGTAATTGCCCAACAATATGTGTGTGCTTCTCTAGGTTGTTTTCACAAATATGTACTCAAAAGGTTGAATATGAATTACTTGAGTGAAAGTTTGTAATTATTTCATTAGATATGTATGGATAGGACTTGAATATGAATTACTTGAGTGAAAGTTTGTAATTATTTCATTAGATATGTATGGACAGGACTTGAATATGAATTACTTGAGTGAAAGTTTGTAATTATTTCACCAGACATGTATGGACAGGATTTAACTGTGAATAATTTGAGGATGGGAGGAATATATACAAGTTCAAAGTTACTTTATATATTTTTAATGGTAATAATCTATTTACTGCTGCACATTTACCAAAACTTAGTAGGCCAAGCTTTACAGACACAAATTTCAGAGGACTGACTATATAGATATATTATAAATTCTTTTTTTGTCTCTCTTCTAGAGTTTACTGTATAGTATCAAGGAGAGTTGCACATACTCAGTGATAAAGTTAGTTTTATTAGCATTTTGACATTACAACTAATATCAAAGACTTTTAATATTTACAGGCCTAAAATTACTTTGACAAACCTGAAAAATTGGTGGAAAAATGAAAGACAAAGAGAACGTAAACGACGCGGAATCAAGTGTCGCACACGCTCCAAGCAGATAAAGAATCAAGAAGTCACGAGCCAAGCACCCGAACCTCATCCTATAACAGTAGACACAAGGTCTCAAATTGTAGAAGTTCAACAAAACACAAACTTTAACTTAACTTGATCAGATGTGTAGAAACTGTGTTTTTGTCTTCAGGTAGAACTGGTTCATTTAAAAAATGTTTTTTTACAAGGTCAACTTAGTGTGATGTCCCAAGGAAAGGAGATTACAATATGTCAAGCAGGAAACATTTCTCCTATTTCAAGCATGGTAATTCCTGTTAAATGATTCAAAAAATTGTTAATAATGTTTTTCAATTTGGTTTAATTTCTAGAATAGCTACTGGTCAGTTAACTGCCTTTGCAATCTGCTTGTAGTGGCTCAACTATCTCTGTTAAGCTATCGATCATTAATGAGCAAAAACCACTTTTACTGTAGAATATTTACATACTTTTGTAGCTGTCTTTACCTTTCCTTTATGTCCACATAATTATGATCTTTGTTCATACATTTATCAGAGTGAACGAAGATTCAAGTCATACACATCATGAACTGTAGGCAGATATCTCCGATTTCAATAAAACATCCTTCTTATAATCTCAGTGCACTTTAAATATGGAGGTAACTTATTTTTGGAATCACAGTTTGAAACATCATATCATGACTGAAGTTTACAAATATCAGTAAACAACCAACAGATAAAAAATCCAATACATGAACAACCAGTAGATAAACAACCAACAATAATAACTATTACTAGAAGTAATGATATGTAATGTAATAGCTATTACTAGTATAAGAAACACTAACTTCAGGGTAATGAGACTTCTTTGTGTAAAGTTGGCACAAAGTTACATAATGAGCTATTAGTGCACTGCTCACCACAGGTATTAAAACCAAATTTCTAGCTATTTCTGAGGCTCTTTCGTAGTTAGTTTCAATCAAAGAGCAGGCACAAGCAATTAACTCACAACACCCATAATATTTCCAATTATTTAAAACAATTGATACAAATATTGTTATTTAGTTGTGAAGGGGTAACACAATTAATTTGTCAGCTTTTAATTATCACACACCACTGTCATGTATTTCTGATGGATACTCACCTGTCCACCAAACAAACAATAATCTTTTCTTTACCTTTCTTTATCATATGTTTTTTCTGATTGTTTTTATCTTACACCACTGATGGACAGGTGAGAATCTATCTTACACCACTGCCATCAAACAAACCGTAATTATCTTACACCACTGTCTTGTACTTATGATAGATACTCACCTGTCCATTTCTGTCATAGATACTCACCTGTCCACCAAACAAACAATACAACCACTGTCATGTAATGGATACTCACCTACAACAAACACTGTCATGTATTTCTGATGGATACTCACCTGTCCACCAAACAAACAGTAATTATCTTACACCACTGTCATGTGTTTCTGATAGATACTCACCTGTCCATCAAACAAACAGTAATTATCTTACACCACTGTCATGTGTTTCTGATAGATACTCAACTGTCCATCAAACAAATAGTAATTATCTTGTACCACTGTCATAAATCTTCAACTAAATTCACATTCCTACATATATTACCAGGGACAGAACCACTTGTTATGTAAAATCATTATACTTTCAACAATAAGAGGGGACCACATTGTCTGAATGCAGTAAACTCTTCATAGTTTACTCTCCATTGAACTAAGAGCTAGAAATAAAACTTGATGAGACAATGGAGAGGCTAATGTAGAGAAAGAAATTAAAATCTGGTAGAAAGTGTAAGGATAGAAAGAGGCCTGGAGACAGTAATACCTAATAATCTGCGAGAAAGAGAGTAGAAAATGGGAGAACCAAACTCCCATCAGATCATTACCATGAGGCAAATAAGTCATCTCCAAGACCCTCAATGGCAAGCTCTCAGTGAAGGATTGAAGGTCAAAATGTAACAAGAATATTGTGAATGGAAGGGGGAATCACAGATCTAGAATGGTGTATAATAGTTCTGATAATCAGTGTCATCATTTCCCAGTATAGTCTTGGATGACTCCAAGTGATGAGAATCAGAAATGTGGAAAGATGAATTCCTGAATAACATAAGCCATAAAATGTTTTTTTTATTTCTGTACAAACGTTGGTACACAGACCTTTGTCATCCAGGTAATGAGTACTTAATGCTTTGCTTAAAAAAACAAAAGAAACTTTACCATAGACACTGGAACACTGCAAGTTTCATAAAAATGAACAATCAAATTAGGATGAGGTATATTCACTAAAAAATTTACATTTTTGTTATATTTCATTCTCCATATCAAGAAAATAGCAAACAATATCACCAATAGTAACAAATATTTAACATACTAACAGCAAACATTCTGTAATTCTGAAGAGAAAACTCCTCTTAAAGTAATGCCAAGGACAAGAATGAGTTTGTACATTTACTAAGCATGTATGATGTGTCAGCTTCCTATAGGTTAATTTTGATTACATCATACTCTGATACAGAAATAATTTAACATATGAGGAGGTGCATTTTAATTGAGGCTTCTGGCACAATGTAGCATTTCTTTGTTCTGTTGGGGTAATATTTCTGAAAAAAATTTGTTTGTCTTATTCACCATACGACAATAAACATTTAAAGTAGTCATTTAACGCTTGTCTTGTACTGTTGAACTACACCATAATTATAACATACATGGTACATCTCTCATTACCATTTACTGTTGAACTGCAACATAATTATAACATGCATGGTACATCTCTCATTACCATTTACTGTTGAACTGCGACATAATTATAACATGCATGGTACATCTGTCATTACCATTTACTGTTGAACTGCGACATAATTATAACGTGCATGGTACATCTCTCATTACCATTTACTGTTGAACTACACCATAATTATAACATGCATGGTACATCTGTCATTACCATTTACTGTTGAACTGCGACATAATTATAACATGCATGGTACATCTCTCATTACCATTTACTGTTGAACTGCGAATTATAACATTATAACATTTACTGTTGAACTGCGACATGGTACATCTGTCATTACCATTTACTGTTGAACTGCGACATAATTATAATATGTATGGTACATCTGTCATTACCATTTACTGTTGAACTGCGACATAATTGTAATATGTATTGTACATCTGTCATTACCATTTACTGTTGAACTGCGACATAATTGTAATATGTATTGTACATCTGTCATTACCATTTACTGTTGAACTACACTTTACAAGGTAAATTGCACATTGGTATAAAGCTATCTAAGTAAATAGTTAAATGCAGTAGTTTTTCTCCCTGGATATAGATCCTCTTTTTCTCTGAAGCTGAGGTTAAAATATATGTAATTATGTATTATGCAAAAGAAAATTACAACTAGCATGTGTTGATTACAATACTTGCTGACTTTGCTGAACAATTGCACTTGCTGATTAACACGGTTAGATAACAACGCACTTGCTGATTACGACAACACGGTTAACACTTGCTGATTACGACAACATAGCACTTGCTGATTACGACAACACGGTTGTTATGATAATCAACAGTTTTGAAACAACACGAACACTTGTTATGATAATCAACAGAGTTTGAGCTCTCACCTCTTTATTTAGATGATACAAATGATTAAGTTCACACTTCATCTGATGTTTATGTAAGTTCAATGACAACTTGTAAAATTGACATTTTAAACTTTCATGAAACACATAGTTCCCCAAAACTTTTAATTTTTATTTTGTTAGTTCTATTACAATATAAACATATCATGATACACCCCGTTTTTTAGTACTAAGAATATGAACATTATTAAGGAATGTTTTAAGGTGATTTTTATGATAGAGCAAATGTTCATGTTTTAATATTATTTTTCTCTCTTCATATACCATCCTCACACTTCTATTGTTACCACTCTCAAGTAGGAAACATACCATTTTAATACATTTTTTATTTCTTCAGATGGTAGTCAAGCTTTCATTGAAATTTACATCCAACAATGATATTGAACATCAAATCAAACTGGTTAACAATGTTCACATATAAAACATGAACAATTTGAAGAGGTGAATATACTTTGAAATACACAATAATATCCACCATCTTAACATTGTTTCAATTCCTCTTTTAAGACATTACAAGATTTAAATTTAACAACCCAAATATTCATAAGTTTAGAAATCCATGACTTAAATTAACAAAAGAATTACGAATATTTTTAATTTTCTTATTTTATCAAAATAATCACTATTTATTAACAAACAATGAAGGTATTTTTATATGGACCTTACAAAATGGTTCTAATTATCGTTAACATAGCTTAATACTCAGTCATTACTGACAATGTTCAGTAAGTGGCCATCTAGGCTTAGCAGTAATGTACTCTGTATTATTGAAAATGTCATTATTTATTTACACATTTAAACAACTTGTTTTTGTGAAATATATGAAAAAAGTATTAAAAGAACTACTAGTTGGCTGAGATAAGATATGAACTTAAGAATACTAAATCTTGTACCCTATGTGTAAGAAATCCTGTGAATATCACTTATAGCAAACACCTCATAGTAAGTCAAAGAAGTAGTCCAACCCTTGGCCAACTTCCCAAATAGATATACCTGTACCAAGTTCTTGAGCCAGGTGAAGTCGGACATTAATAGAATAGAGAGTTGGATAAAACAACATATGTCTATTGTTTTCTTCTGCCCTGTAAAAACAAATAGTTTCACAACTGAGAGGTTTCATACAAATAAAATATTTCAACAATCATAAGATTCTTCACTCTATATTCAACAATTCCAAATATTTACCTGGATATCCATTAACCTTTACACAACACATTTATTATACATTATTGTATATGTTGCTTTTATAATACTCAATTCTAGATTAAATTATGCATACAGTTTTGTTTTCTTTTACTTTTAAAGCTAGTTTCACTTAAAGATTGTACAGAAACAAACCAATATTCTAAGTTTATTTTTTATGTTTAAACAGCTTTGTTAAGGTATGAAACTCAACTACAACCTAGGTGTTTATATTTAAACAAGTTTGTTAAGGTATGAAACTCAACTGCAACCTAGGTCTGTTTACATTTAAACAAGTTTGTTAAGGTATAAAACATAACTACAACCTAGGCTTCTTGTTTACATATAAACAAGTTTGTTAAGGTGTAAAACTCAACTACAACCTAGGTTTCTTATTTACATTCAAATAAGTTTGTTATGGTATAAAACTTAGTCCTTACTGGAAGAATTATCTTATTGTACAAGCTTACCTATACTGTATGAAATGTTCTTGTGAACTGTTGTCCCACTGAAGTTTAGGATTATATTTCTCTAACATTTCCAAAAATCTGCAAATATTTCAAGGAAATTAACAGAACTCAGAAATCAAGTCAGAACTTCAAGTGAATGTGCAGTGACAACAAAGAGGTGAAAAGGGAACTTACAAATGTAACAGAAGGTTCTTGAAAGAATTTCAGTAATCAAGGCTAAAGTGTCAGCATCTTAAAAGCCTTCAGGTCAGAATAAATTAAGAAACTTAAAGTGTGGGCTGTGATTGGTTATTGGTAATCCAATCATTTATTCTCACAGGAAGACAGAAATGTCACTTAATCATTGATAAAGATACTCTATCAAGAACATGCTAATACCTCTATCAGGCAGTTGATGCATATTTTAAATCTTGAATACACTGTTTAAATCACTAAATAAAAACTATGTACTGATTTTATTGATTACATTTACTAGCCATTATAACAACTGCTCCTAACCCAAGTTGTGCTTCTCTTAGAAATCTTCTTTAGTCAGATGTTTAGTTACTATTTATAAAGTTATTCATCTTTTCTTTTAGACTAACAGTCAGTCACTGAAATGACAATACATAGAAATTACACAATAAGGAGACTACATTCTACAGTAAAATATCAAACCCCAAGATGTTCTGTGGGAAATTAGTAAAACACTAAGTGTCTAAAGATATTAATGCATACTACGTTATATTAGTATGATAAAAACATCAAGGGACATTACTATCGTATATTAATAAATTATACTTTACTTCTGAGGAACAGAATTATGTCCCCAGTAAATGTAGTAAAGATAACAAAGAACTAGGGAGTTCTTATATCCCAGTAAATGTAGTAAAATAACAAAAGAACTAGAGAGTTCTTATGTCCCCAATAAATGTAGTAAGATAACAAAGAACTAGAGTTCTTACGTCCCCAATAAATGTAGTAAGATAACAAAGAACTAGAGTTCTTACGTCCCCAATAAATGTAGTAAGATAACAAAGAACTAGAGTTCTTACGTCCCCAATAAATGTAGTAAGATAACAAAGAACTAGAGTTCTTATGTCCCCAGTAAATGTAGTAAGATAACAAAGAACTAGAGTTCTTATGTCCCCAGTAAATGTAGTAAAAAAACAAATGAACTAGAGAGTTCTTTCGTCCCCAATAAATGTTGTAAAATAACAAGAACTAGAAAGTTCTTATGTCCCCAATAAATGTTGTAAAATAATGAGAGTTCTTAAGTCCCCAATAAATGTAGTAAAATAACAAGAACTAGAGTTCCTATGTCCCCACTAAATGTAGTAAAATAAACTACAGAATTATGTCCCCAGTAAATATAGTAAAATAACAAATGAACTAGAGAGTTCTTAAGTCCCCTTTAATGTAGTAAAATAACAAAAGAACTAGTTCTTACATCCCCAATAAATGTAGTAAAATAACAAAAGAACTAGTTCTTACGTCCCCAATAAATGTAGTAAAATAACAAAAGAACTAGTTCTTACGTCCCCAATAAATGTAGTAAAATAACAAAAGAACTAGTTCTTACGTCCCCAATAAATGTAGTAAAATAAGAAAAGCTACAGACAATATTACATTCCCTAGTAAATTGGTAAAATGACAAACATTACTAAGTACCTTGAAGAAATGGTTAAAATAAATACTGATGATCTGATATTAAAACGTAAACAGAAGAACGAGTGTTTCAACTGAATAAAAAACAATAACTGATTTCAGAAGAACATTTTTAGTTTAATGAAGAATCAACTGAACTATTGCTGTTGGGTAAAGAAACTCACAACATTTAATTTATATACTAAAAATATAAACCTTTTACCAGAGTTTAAGTTAAGGACAAAAAAATAATAGTTACAACTTTAGTGAAAGAACAAGCAACAAAACTAAGGTATTTCAAGACTTACTGACTTCCTACAATAGGTCCTCCTCCAACACTAGTATAGTGATATCCATAAAAATTTAGACCAAGTAATATCTTCTTACGGTCTGCACTATTTTTATCGGGAACTAAATGCTCCACACAATTCTTCATCCATGAAACAGGGCTGTTGGGCCCTGGTCTAAAATGTTCATTGTAAGAAATTTAATCACAATCCAGAAAACTGTTCATACACTGCTACGTGAAGATTTTGTCTTAATACATGTTAACCTAATATAATTAAACTTTGTTAAGATCATGAAACACTTCTCATTTAATTGGTAATTCACCTGAGAGGAAGAAAATTATCTGGTCAGTAACAAATCTGTTTCACTTAATCATATAGTCAGTATCAAGACAAATTCATTAAATGATCTGGTCAGTAGCAAACTAGTTTCAATAAGTCACCTGGTCAGTACCAAGTTAAATTCATAAAGTCACCTGGACAGTAGGAAACCAAATTCATTAAATCATCTAGTGGTACTTAAGAACTGCCAACAAACATACAATTTAACTGGTTGAAACTAAAAGTCAGTTGTAGCATTCTGTTAAGCCAGTTGCACTATTATATTACATAAATTATGTGATCAGTCACTTTTAACTACAGCTACATGGAAAAAAATGAAGGGGAATCAATTAACTATTTATGCATGAGGGTATCTACTTTAGTTACACCACTGTATGGAGGATAGTAAATCAAATTCACTAAATCATCTGGAAAGTATGCAATCAAATACCTTAAATCATCTCGACAGCTACACTTGAAATTCATTCAAATGTTTCATGAGTGACAAAAGAAACTTATCATAACAATGTAACTTGTTGAGCAAAAAAAAACATGAAAAACTTCAACAAACTGTTTGTTTATTTCTGGCTTAATAACCGATACCACTTCTTACCTCTCAGGATTAGAATAATCATAAGTCATTAGGCTGAATGCTGTCACAAATGGGGCTACTCGAACAAAATCTTCGTGAGTAAACATGCCAGGTTTATTTCTGAGATATAAACAAACAAAAAGAGATAAAGCTTGTAAAATCTCTTTCACCTGGGCTTACCAACTGTTCAACTTAAATATAAACTGTGTTTATGTTTTATCACCAACTGTTCAATGTAAATATAAACAGTTTATATTTTATCACCAACTGTTCAATGTAAATATAAACAGTTTATATTTTATCACCAACTGTTCAACTAAGAGATAAAGTGTTTATGTTTTGTCACTCTACTGTTTTTACAGAATGATACAGATGTAAAATTTTGTTTTATCACAATGATTCAGTCTACTGTTATTGCAGAACGATACAGATGTAGAATTTTGTTTTATCACAATGATTCAGTCTACTGTTCTTACAGAACGATACAGATGTAGAATTTTGTTTTATCACAATGATTCAGTCTACTGTTATTGCAGAACGATACAGATGTAGAATTTTGTTTTATCACAATGATTCAGTCTACTGTTATTGCAGAACGATACAGATGTAGAATTTTGTTTTATTACAATGATTCAGTCTACTGTTATTGCAGAATGATACAGATTGAAGAATTTTGTTTTATTACAATGATTCAGTCTACTGTTATTGCAGAATGATACAGATGTAGAATTTTGTTTTATTACAATGATTCAGTCTACTGTTATTGCAGAATGATACAGATGTAGAATTTTGTTTTATTACAATGATTCAGTCTACTGTTATTGCAGAATGATACAGATGTAGAATTTTGTTTTATTACAATGATTCAGTCTACTGTTATTGCAGAACGATACAGATGTAGAATTTTGTTTTATCACAATGATTCAGTCTACTGTTATTGCAGAACGATACAGATGTAGAATTTTGTTTTATCACAATGATTCAGTCTACTGTTCTTACAGAATGATACACATGTAGAATTTTGTTTTATCACAATGATTCAGTCCACTGTTATTGCAGAACGATACAGATGTAGAATTTTGTTTTATCACAATGATTCAGTCCACTGTTATTGCAGAACGATACAGATGTAGAATTTTGTTTTATCACAATGATTCAGTCCACTGTTATTGCAGAATGATACAGATGTAGAATTTTGTTTTATCACAATGATTCAGTCCACTGTTATTGCAGAATGATACAGATGTAGAATTTTGTTTTATCACAATGATTCAGTCCACTGTTATTGCAGAACGATACAGATGTAGAATTTTGTTTTATCACAATGATTCAGTCCACTGTTATTGCAGAATGATACAGATGTAGAATTTTGTTTTATCACAATGATTCAGTCCACTATTATTACAGAATGATACAGATTGCAGAATTTTGTTTTATTACAATGATTCAGTCTACTGTTACTGCAGAATGATACAGATGTAGAATTTTGTTTTATCACAATGATTCAGTCTACTGTTATTGCAGAACGATACAGATGTAGAATTTTGTTTTATCACAATGATTCAGTCTACTGTTATTGCAGAACGATACAGATGTAGAATTTTGTTTTATCACAATGATTCAGTCCACTGTTATTGCAGAACGATACAGATGTAGAATTTTGTTTTATCACAATGATTCAGTCCACTGTTATTGCAGAACGATACAGATGTAGAATTTTGTTTTATCACAATGATTCAGTCCACTGTTATTGCAGAACGATACAGATGTAGAATTTTGTTTTATCACAATGATTCAGTCCACTGTTATTGCAGAACGATACAGATGTAGAATTTTGTTTTATCACAATGATTCAGTCTACTGTTATTGCAGAACGATACAGATGTAGAATTTTGTTTTATCACAATGATTCAGTCTACTGTTATTGCAGAACGATACAGATGTAGAATTTTGTTTTATCACAATGATTCAGTCTACTGTTATTGCAGAACGATACAGATGTAGAATTTTGTTTTATCACAATGATTCAGTCTACTGTTATTGCAGAACGATACAGATGTAGAATTTTGTTTTATCACAATGATTCAGTCTACTGTTATTGCAGAACGATACAGATGTAGAATTTTGTTTTATCACAATGATTCAGTCCACTGTTATTGCAGAACGATACAGATGTAGAATTTTGTTTTATCACAATGATTCAGTCCACTGTTATTGCAGAACGATACAGATGTAGAATTTTGTTTTATCACAATGATTCAGTCTACTGTTATTGCAGAACGATACAGATGTAGAATTTTGTTTTATCACAATGATTCAGTCTACTGTTATTGCAGAACGATACAGATGTAGAATTTTGTTTTATCACAATGATTCAGTCTACTGTTATTGCAGAACGATACAGATGTAGAATTTTGTTTTATCACAATGATTCAGTCTACTGTTATTGCAGAACGATACAGATGTAGAATTTTGTTTTATCACAATGATTCAGTCTACTGTTATTGCAGAACGATACAGATGTAGAATTTTGTTTTATCACAATGATTCAGTCTACTGTTATTGCAGAACGATACAGATGTAGAATTTTGTTTTATCACAATGATTCAGTCCACTGTTATTGCAGAATGATACAGATGTAGAATTTTGTTTTATCACAATGATTCAGTCCACTGTTATTGCAGAACGATACAGATGTAGAATTTTGTTTTATCACAATGATTCAGTCCACTGTTATTGCAGAACGATACAGATGTAGAATTTTGTTTTATCACAATGATTCAGTCCACTGTTATTGCAGAATGATACAGATGTAGAATTTTGTTTTATCACAATGATTCAGTCCACTATTATTACAGAATGATACAGATTGCAGAATTTTGTTTTATTACAATGATTCAGTCTACTGTTATTGCAGAATGATACAGATGTAGAATTTTGTTTTATTACAATGATTCAGTCTACTGTTATTGCAGAATGATACAGATGTAGAATTTTGTTTTATCACAATGATTCAGTCTACTGTTATTGCAGAACGATACAGATGTAGAATTTTGTTTTATCACAATGATTCAGTCTACTGTTATTGCAGAATGATACAGATGTAGAATTTTGTTTTATCACAATGATTCAGTCCACTGTTATTGCAGAAGCGATACAGATGTAGAATTTTGTTTTATCACAATGATTCAGTCCACTGTTATTGCAGAACGATACAGATGTAGAATTTTGTTTTAAAATTCATCACAATGATTCAGTCCACTGTTATTGCAGAACGATACAGATGTAGAATTTTGTTTTATCACAATGATTCAGTCCACTGTTATTGCAGAACGATACAGATGTAGAATTTTGTTTTATCACAATGATTCAGTCCACTGTTATTGCAGAACGATACAGATGTAGAATTTTGTTTTATCACAATGATTCAGTCCACTGTTATTGCAGAATGATACAGATGTAGAATTTTGTTTTATCACAATGATTCAGTCCACTGTTATTGCAGAATGATACAGATGTAGAATTTTGTTTTATCACAATGATTCAGTCCACTGTTATTACAGAATGATGCACATGTAGAATTTTGTTTTATTTGTGATTCTGTCTACTGTTCTTATAGAATGATACAAATGTAGATTTTTTTATTTTTTTTTAATTAGTGATTCAGTATACTGATATTAAATAATGTAACAAATGGAGAATTTTGATTCAGTCTACTCTTATTACAGAATGATACATATGTAGAATTTGGTTTTATTACAGAGATTGTGTACTGTTGTAACAGAATGATACAGATGTAGAATTTTGTTTTATTGATTGATTAATTTAGTGTTTTATGGCACAAAGCAGCTAGGCTATCTGTGCCAAACGTCCAGTAAAAAGGTAGAAATAAATTAAATGTAGTAAAATTCATAAAAGGAAACGAAGGTAAAAACAAAACAGCAATTAAAAACAGAAAATGGCATAAAACCAATGTTGACATCCAGTCTACAAAGTTGTAAAGGACTTTCTGTAGCAGAATGGTAATGATCACAACCAGCCAGGAAGACTAACAGGTAAGTACAAGAACCACCGTCAGTCACCTGAAGTTGGTTTTTGTTTTATTAGTGATTCAGTCTTCTGTTGTAACAGAATGATACAGATGCAGAATTTTGTTTTATTAGTGATTCAGTCTTCTGTTGTAACAGAATGATACAGATGCAGAATTTTGTTTTATTAGTGATTCAGTCTTCTGTTGTAACAGAATGATACAGATGCAGAATTTTGTTTTATTAGTGATTCAGTCTTCTGTTGTAACAGAATGATACAGATGCAGAATTTTGTTTTATTAGTGATTCAGTCTACTGTTATTAGAGATTGATACAGCTGTATAAAAAGGGTTATTTAAGAACATTTTCCATAACCTTACCTGTGATATAGTGGTGGAGGAATGACAAGTACAAGGTCCATGAAGTTATTTCTCAATGTGGTTCCAAATAATTCCAAGAAATTTGACAGCTCTCTATGTAGAATCAAATCATTAAGGTTTTACCTTTATATAACCAACAACTTTTCTATGATCATTAAAAGTGAAATTACTGTTAACAATCCCATCAACATGTGAAATTGATATTAACATGTGCATTAGTATGAACATGTAGATTTAACAGCAACATCAATTCTCTGTACAAGTCACTATCACAACCATGTTACTATGAAAGTACTTTAGGGTTTAATGTAGTACTTATATATGTACGAAACCTATCAAGCCTTCTATACAGAAGAAATGGAATATTTCAGTTACATATTTTTAATGAACATTTAACTCACAATTTACTAAGCCTTTGTTGAGTCAGTCCATGTGCAAGGTGATTTTTATGTTGAGAATTATAACCTTTTTTTGATCTTGCAGGTTTCAGATTTAATTTAAATAACCTCACAAATCTCCTAAATAAAGATGGAGTTTTTCAATAAGACTTTGTACTTTTATCTGTTACTTTCTCTATCACTATATATGGGTTCAATATATCTGATGAACGTTACAAATGCCAATCTCAAATATTACCTTTCTTTTTCTAGTGCAAATTCATATTGTAACAGATTGTTACACTTTTTGAACAAACCAATAAATCACCAAACAAAAACACAAGTTATGGTAAATTGAGTATTGAACTTCAGCATGCATGATCATCGAGGCACACACACACTGTTAAAAAAATGTTTCATTTTTTTCTATTTACATATTATTATCAAATCTTGATAAGTTTTACTTTTACATTCCAATTACTTTTATAACAATAAATAAAAATATGGATAAATATTTATTACTTTCACATGTATATAAAGTTGGAATAACAGTTAAGCCTAATTTTTTGGGGTCTTTACTGAATGTATATATTAATATTTTCTTATTTACAAAGTTTATGAATCTCGTGAATACATACATCCTCCCAACTTTATCTCAATCAATTTTTAGATACAAAGACAGAATCTTACAGAGGTAGAGCTCCATCGTTGTCTATCGACATTAACGTTTTCGGTGTTACTGGAGTAACTTTGTCCACATATAGATCACTGAATACATGCATCAAGGAACGTACAAGTTCATTTATATAATCTGTCATCCACTTAGAAACTTAAGTACTTTAAGCAAGCACACAAGATGGTTTCATAAAGCAGAGGAACTACTACTCTTTCAGCCACTAAGTAGAAGTGCATAAAAAAAAACCTTAAAAACTTTGGATGTAAACACAAATCACTTCAAAACTATGGTAAAACAGTTTACTCACTCTTTCATCTGTCCCCCTAACATGCTCCATAGTTCAACTACATATCCGTCAAAATCACTGACCTGCAAACAATAAAGTTACCATACAAAACTATACTTGTACATATAAATAGTACAGCTAACATAACAAACTATACTTGTACACATACAGTACAGATAACATATGAAAACAAGATAAGAAGTGAATTATGCCTCCTTCAGCTATTTATTCATTCTTACATACCTTCCCAAAATCCACCAGCAACTGAGATACCTCGAGCTGATCATTTACAGAGGTAAACAGCTTTGACAAAGAAGCGTATGTCCAGGATTCAAATATGATCCTTGGAACTATCAAAACCAAAGATATAAGATTACTAATAATATGTAGGTATTAGAAAAACCACCTTAAACAAATTATAATAATTACTGTACATAACAGATGAAGTAAAAGTTATTACATGGTGAACTTTGGATCATAGTACCAAAGTAAAAAATAATTATTCACAAATTATATACAGCTTAGTCTAAGTACAGATAACAATCAGATTATTCGAATATAATCCAATGTATGATGCAATATACAGAGAAAGGAGCTACTATCAAGTAGGTAGGACTGGTGTAATATCCAAAAGTTACTGCCAAATAGAAAGAAAATACACTTTCTGTTACTGCAACAAAAATACATCTGGTTTTATCCAATGACTGAAGTAAAATGTGGCATGTTTGGCTTTTCTACTATCAAACATTATTTTACTTTAACCAGGGATAGATTATGTGAGAATCTGATAAATCTTGATAATAGCACAAAGTAGCAAGCCACGTACACTCATTTTGTATACCATCATGGTACAGATGTCACTACCAGCTGCCAACATTGTACATTGATGTTACATAAAGATAAGTAATTTTGGAAGAATTATTTTTTTTAATCCTATAACTGTGTGACAAAATGTAAGGGTGACAAAAAATATGTTCCTTTTTCTGTTTCCAATGTCTGTTTTTTTTTACATAATCCTTACAAATGGACCAAAATTTGTCCAACATCATACTGAACTCCAAACAAGTCAGTGATTATATACATAAACCATGACAACACAAATATTATGTAGTTATAGTAAATCTGGTATGATCAGATATCAATTTTGTTGTGGTTAGTAGTCCAGATAATCATATAGAAGCCAGTAACCATAACAACACACACAATTATGTAGTTACAGTAAATCTGGTATGATCATATATCAATCTTTTGTTATGGTTAGGGGTCCAGATAATCATATAGAAGCCATGACAACACAAAATTGTGTGTTAAAAGCAAACATCAGATGTTGCACTATTAAAGCTAGTGTTTGCACATTTAATACTATTAACACAAGACAGCACCACTGTTGTTGTTTTCTTAGTACAAAGCTACATGCACTTCTTCCATCCAGGTAAAACAAACCCCAGATGCTTACAGTGAAAGTCCATTGACTCACTTAGGAACAAATGGCATACTTCTTGATATAGTAGTATTAAGGTCTTCATAGTGGGTCAAACAAAATGGAAGTTTCTATATACTATTAAAGTAAAGTAATTATTCAAATTTTTTTCATGAATTGAAAAGTTAAAAATATTTATCTTCTTTTACAGAAAACGTAATAGTATAAACAAAACTATTTTCATGTGATGTTTTCATAATACAAAACAAATAATACCGTTTATCTCCTTTAGAAGACAAACTGACGTTTCACTTCTTACGTACTGAGTTATTAAGTGTGACTAAGAATTGAAACATCACACCTTTCAGTTAACATCTAACTCCAGTAAACAATCTTCATTACCTATTTTTACCTTCTTGTTTGTTTTTCTGACTTTTGACATCCAACCTTTGTTAATATCATGTTGGCCTTCAATTTGATAACCTCCTTCAGGTTTTGGTTTCAGTTGTAACCAGACGGGTGACACGTAAGTAAACTTGGCTCCAAATAACTTAGCTATGTCATAACCATGACTGTTCCACTAATAGAGAAATAAAACAACTACTGTAATAAATGTACTACTTTTAGATCAACTATTCTAATAAAATTACTTAATGTAAATTGATTAATCAATTGCTGTAATAATACTTGTTTATTGTAATTTACATACTGTAATAATACTTGTTCAGTGTTATTAAAACCCAACACAAATATACTTAAAGTAACAACATATTACATAATAAAACTATTACAACTTCTTTTACAAATCAAACTGTTTTGTCCTGCATGTCTTGTTAACTTACAACTCACATATTACAAAGAAACATTTCCATATAAAAACTACTCACTGGTGTGACATATGCTATCACAGCTCCACTGAACTGACTTTCTGTAGCTTTGGGTAGAGAGAAGGCTTTGTGTTCCTTTAAGATGTCTTTACTTTTAACACTTTGAGTCACCAAATTTCTTTCTACAACAGTCTTTTCAGATGGTAAAGCTTCTTCTACCTGTCAAAGGATGAAATAATTTAATTATTAGCAAGTCCAAGTGCATGTCATATGTTTAGCTAGGTTGTGTAGAAAGAAAGGTCCAGGAATGTCATATGTATAGCTAGGTTATGTATGAAGAAAAGTCCAGAAATGTATTCTCAAAATGGCTGGTATGGGTATTAGCACTTTAATTAAAATAAAGTACTGAATAATGTTTCGACTTGAAGATGACCTAAGAAGGTCAAACATTGTTGTGTACTTTATTTTTATTAAAGTTTTAATACCCATACCAGCAATCTTGAGAATACATTTTTACTTTAAGTGGGTTTCTCATCATCATGAAAAGTCCAAAAACATGTCATACATGTTTATAAGTTATGTAGGAACACATGAACCAGTACTTTAAAACACTGCAAGCCATTTGGCATGAGTTTTTATGGTTCCTTCACACAAGTCTTATTATTCTATAAACTTTTCAATTTTTTTCTTAATCTCACACTGTGAAGTTATGAGCCAACTGACTTATGACAAGTTAGATTAGCCTATATGAAACTGATGAAAGATTTACTTTGACAATAAGCATTAAACACACATAAAATGTGAAATCAAAATAACATTTCTCTTGCACCATAAAGAAGACATTCCTATCTAGATTCAACCTGTCAAATAATTTCTCCTAAAACTAAAATACTGGAAATTTCAAACTTCATTACAAGATGTTTTACTAGTGTTATACAGTTTTGTTGGCTTATTTTACCTGAAATTTAAGTTAAGACTTAAAAATATTTCTTGCCTTTACTTTGGTTTTCTTTTCTCCACGGCTTGATTTTGAAAGTGTAGCATTCAAGTACAAAAAGCTAGATATTAAAACAGCAGCAAAAATGGTTAGCTGCATTGTTCATCAGACACACTCTGTGAAGAATGAAGAACATCATAAGAAAACAATAGACACTTCTTTCAAACTTTCATTATGTTATGCTGTAGAGATAAATATACTAAGTACAAGAAATTCATTAAATAACAGTTTGCCTCCCAGTGACACAGTAATGAGTTTGAAGGTTAATGTTAAAAATGAGAGGTTGATACCTGTGGCAGGCACAACACAGATAGCCCATTGTGTAACTATGTGCCTACCAGAAACAAAAGAGTAGCACCTACTGCAAATTGCTTAAGGATCACAATACAGCAGCAGTGTGATTTACCTGTGCAAGAAAAATATACAGATTCATACTGTCAATGTGTCTGAATAGCTTTACCAATAAAAAAAAAAAACAGTTTTTAAACTAAGTTACAGTATAAACTTTGTACAAGGTTAAGTACATAACATTTATAAACAATACTGACTTCTCTACAGTTGTACTTTGTAGTAGAATATATTTTGTAATCATTAGTAAATATTCACTAAATGAGTTACAAAAACATTCTGATCACATCACTAAACAATGACAAACACAATGAGCTTTTCTTGCATTTCTCCACAACTCATTCTAGACGGTGTGGTTTAAATTAAACTCATTTTTTAAAAAGTTATTTATGTACAACCTTATGAACTGCTTTCCGAGAATCCTGATATTTCAAATCCACACTTTACCCTCACCACACAGGATTAATAAGGCAAGACTCTCCCATAGCAAAACCATATCCATAACAAAACAGATGATGAAACTTGAAGTACCTGATACTGAGAAAGAAACTAAAACACTAAGTCAACTTCCCCTTATTAATAACACAATTCTTCATGAATAACACAAGGCATAAAACCCAATGGGTGAAAAAGAAATTTATATTAATATTCCACACCTGTCTTCAGACTGAATGAAAATTCACGAACATGACACAAAATTTACCTTTTTAATACATACTTTATCTTATAAACAAATATGTTAGTATTTTTATACAGTTTTCTTCTACGACTGTGCATTAAAACACCATGCATTGCTCAAGTTACTGCTAGTCGTTGGACCATCTCAACTGTACTAACTTCCCTAATTCACCACAAAGAAACTCCTTACACGCATTTTATCACACTTCAAGTTTAAATTATTCTTATATCTCATTTAAAAACCGGTATTGCAAGAAGTATGTAAACTGAAAGGTTTATAAATATTTCATTGCATCATGTTTTTACGATCGGTTTAACTCATATCTTCATTTTTTATCAATATTAATTATAAGTTCATACAGTCAGTGTTAACATCTCTAACTTTAAAAGTTATATATTGTAAAAGGCTGAATGTGTCTTTTACTTCTTTTAAAAATAAGTTTTAACTTTACAAGCTTTTATTACTTATAAAATACAAGTTACACTTGGTGTATTTTAAAATTTAAACTAAATAGCATAATTATAAAAATAATTAGTAAATAATGCACATTAAAATAGACCCATTCAATTTAAATTATAAGCACATTTTTGGTAATAGGCTTATATTCTTAACTTTGGAAACATTTGAATAACAATAAAATAACCTTTGTGTATTATTAAAATTAAATTTTACACATAGTTTCACAAATTACCAACGTTACTAACTTTACACTGCCATACACGTAAACTAAAACATTCCCGAGCGCCACCAACAGACTAGTAGTCATGTATATGCAAAAACGGCTCGTTTGGGTTGAGAAAATATTTTACATAGAAGAGCGAACAACGTTTCGACCTTTTTCGGTCATCGTCAGGTTCAACCTGACGTAGTTCGCTCTTCAATGTAAAATATTTTCTCAACCCAAACGAGCCGTTTTTGCATATAAATTTCTCAACAAGTGGGTTTCTCGACATCACAGACTAGTAGTCACAACTATTTTCAATGGATTATATTGCAGATTTCTTTTCACCGAAGGCAAAATTTAAAATGTAACCTTTGAGGTGAAAAGAAAAGAAAACGTAATATATTCATTAAACAGTTGGTCATGTATATATTACAAGGAAATAAATTAAACGCAAAACCGTAATATTGTCAAACACTTAAACTTATTTATGGTACTGTATAAGCTAAAAGTTTCAAAAAAAACCCACAAATGTTTTGTTCCGACACATCAGCCTTCACGAATAATAAATACACTTGTGGTTTTCTATTTGTAGGTCCAGAACTTTTCTTGTAAGTTTCTCAAAAAACACTACAAATTTCGTATCGTTAGAATGCCTTTATCCCTTTGTAAACATACATTCAGGCTTTTCTGCATGATCAGCGAGCTATCGTTGTCTTCAGTAGAACCAGGCATGGCCAGGTGGTTAAGGTACTCGACTTGTAATTCGAGGATCGCGGGCTCGATTCCCCATCACACCAAAATACTCGTCCTTTCAGCCGTGGGAGCGTTATAATGTGACAGTCAATCTCACTATTTGTTGGCAAAAGAGTAGCCCAAGTGTAGCGATGATTAGCTACCTTCTTTCTAGTCTTACATTGCTAAATTATGGTCGGCTAGCGCAGATAGCCCTCGTGTAGCTTTGCGCAAAACTCATACCTTTAGTAGAACTTTACACTTACTTTACTTTGAAATAACTTAACTTCGGCTCGTTTCATATTCAGCTATAAACAACTTTTTTTCTTTAGTACAGGTTCTATTCTTTGTTTCTCTGGGTTTGTTTTAACTCATAAAACCATATCATATACTGGACACTCATAACTTTTTCATGCCCTGTACACTTTTATAAGTACCACTACAATACTATATTGTTTACTTTACGTGTAATGTCATTTAATAAAGTTTCGTAAGCGCTTTTTCATTGAGTAAAGTCACGTTTATGTGAGTTTAGTTGTCTGACTGTCTAAAATGGTTTTAAATAGACTAGGATTTATTGACCTAACACATAATGCCTGCTAAAACGAATGGTTTAAATTTCGTGTGTGAAAATGATAAATTAAGGCAAATTCAAGCAAAAGGCATTAAACAACCACAAACGTTTTACAGGTTGCAAGTAGTGTTGAATAATGCGCCACAAGCGTGTGCATAAATTAAAACCATTTATTAGAGTGCTTATCTAATAATTGTGTGTGTGTGTTTGTATGTTTTTTAACTTCGCGCAAAAGTACACGAGAGCTATTTGCGCTAGCCGTCCTAATTTAGCAGTGTAACGCCGGAGGAAAGGCTAATCATCACCATTCACTGCCAACTCTTGGACTACACTTTTTTCAACGAATTTTGGGATTGACCGCCCCCACGGCTGAAAGGGAGAGCATGTTTGGTGTGACGGGGATTCGAACCCACGACCCTGAGATAACGAGTCGGGCCTTATCCAGTTAATGTTTATGGTGTTAAAACATGGATAAATAACAATTTATTTTTAACAGTTTTATTTATTGTGACATCAATTTTCTAATATTTCACAGCAGAACACATCCAGTGTATTATCATGATTTGGGAGTCAGGAGAGGCAAATGGTTCTTATTATTAGGGGGCTTCAAACACCTGTTTAAATATTTTATTTTATGCAATGTGGTCAAGACGCTTCATTGAGAGGTTGTAGAATTAGAAAGAAGTGTTGATCATTTCATCAACATCATAATAAAAACTTGTTTTAGGTATATAGTATACATGAGAACAAAAACTAGAGAAAACGTAAAGCCACTCTAAATATTAATTTATATAATATAATGTATACCATTTTATTTTTCCTAATAGATTTTGTAAACATCTTTGAAAATACTTTTCTATTAGCAGGTTGGAGTATCTTTCCCTTTAATCTCATAGTTATACTAGTGGATAAACCTAAATATAAATTTAGCACACTTGAATACTTGCATTGTGTTCGTATCCATGTAACGATGGAAGACTGAATATACATATTTTAAAAAGCTTGAGAGAACATGATTACTACTTGTTGAATGTTGTACTTTCAGAATTCTCATGTTATCAGTATGAAAAATACATCAAAATTACATAAACATATATTACAGTTTCTCAGTCCTCCTCATCAGAAATATCTTCCACTCGTCTGGCACGATTTTGACATTGTTCGCTATCCATGAAGACACAACCTTCTGTATTCAAGTTGTAATTTTATAAGAGCATTTGTTAACTTTGGATAAGGAACGTTTTGCACGAATACATTACTTGTTACAAAAGAAAAGCTAGAGCAGCTGGTTGAGTCATGAATATTAACCTAAAACTAGTATCCACCAATTTCCAGCCATGCAAAAAAGGGTCAGGTAGATTGATCACTGCTGTTAGTGATTCTTGCCATATATAAACCCGATAATTTATCCATTTAATGTGCAAACGTAAACTGTCTGTAGTTGGTGGCAAGTATTCATTTCTCTGACCATTTGACAGAAGAGCCAATACCGTCTTTCATTTACTATATCACCTGAAATGTTGGTATTTCCATACAATCAGCACTTGAAGAAATCATATTTTGTCATTAGATCCGCCGATATTTCAACTTATACTCCTACTTGGTTCATGGTCATTTTGGCATCATTGTTAAGACAGAGTAACCTGAAAGTCTTCTTTTTCTCAATACCGCGTAGTGCATTGTAAAATCACAACCATTAAGGGCATGACAACTGGATAAAACATCAAATATCTCTTCTCATTGAATCTGTATCAAATCCTGTCGTTGTATTTTGTGTGAATCCGCAACTCTATGCATCTCAAGTCTTGAAGAGAGAGAGAGACACACACACACATACGTATCCAAGGAATAAGCAACTTTACTATCGTGGTTTAGAGACATATCCTCTGCATGTAACAGCATTCTCTTGTTAGCATCTTCATGATCTGACTTCAAGGGATTAATGACAGCCTGATTGTTACTGGTGACACAAACAGTCTCATTCCCACCACATCAGTCACAAGCTATCATCGTCTTCTGTTCATTTTCCAATACATTCTTTCCTAATGAACAGCGCTTCTCACAGAAAAAAGTTCATAACTTATTCTTATTTCTATAGTTCCCAAGATATTTTGCTCACTGTTTTTGAAATGATGTATTTGTGCCTGTAACGACGATTTTCATTGCTGAGTGAGTCCCTCTTCTAAGTTTTTTACCATTATTGATGTTTGCATGCGGATAATGGTCAAACACAATATCTTTTCAGTTGCACACGTTCCTTTTAAAATATTGTGAGCATGTTAAAGTACTTATGTGCCAATTCGTCAAAAGTAAGTGCTTCTGCATCCCCCAGTCATCTGAATCTATACCATTCCATTAAACATATGGACTGTCTTCATGTCTAGCTGAAGTTGCGGAAATATAATGCGAGTATTAACCAGTTTTTCCAACTTTCCTAATAGAATACTTTTAGTACATTTTTTTAAACTACCACCTGCATCCTCATGTACTTTGAAGTCAAATACAATTGAATATAATCTGAAATTTTCATCTACTACAGAAGTTATGGTCAAATACATGAAAACATGATTTCGATGGCGCCCATATTGGAAAATGGCCTCCATAAAAACTGGCACCACAGTTTGACTCCACTGAAAGTTTTACAGTGATCAGGAAGGCCCAATTTACTCAAATATACCATCTAACCTTTTCTGTATCCTTGGTTGCACAAACTCCTTTTTTGAACAGATATATAGAATGGTACACAGTCTCATATAATGTTACTGCGGTTTAGCGCAAAGCGACACAATGGACTATTTGTGTTCTGTTTATAACGGCGAATGGAACTCCTTGTTTTAGTGTTGTAAGGCCATTGAAGAACCAAATATTCAAACAATATCATTTATGTTAAAAAAAAAACAGTTTAAACATTCACTCCTTACTCTTCAAATCTAAAAGCTTTTTTTAATATGAAACTTAATAGACACGTTCTTTCAAGACCACTTTTTTCAAAGCAAACTTGGAATTGATTTTGAAAATTTAATATATTTGTTTAAAGAGGTTGTTATAAATATTAAGACTATTACTTCTTTAAATTGCATTTTCTAATTTAACTTTTAAATTGAAGAATCGCTATTAGAGAAAAAAACATATGGCTCAATCGTATAGATTTTGCTTTGGCCGTTGGAAGCAGTGAGAAAGTATTACTTCTTTTAAATACGTATATAAGTGAATAGTTATATATAATTTTTATTGTTGAGATGTTTCCTGTTTCTTTGTGGTCCAGTACAGGTAGGACAATATCTTACTTATTTTCACAGATGCCATCTTGTGGGCAGGTGACAAACTGAATATTTCAAACAGGTGAAGTTCAGGTGACGTTTTTAATGGTGAAAGTGATAACATATCTGTATTCTTTGACTCGTAAATCGGGAGTTATTTCTTATTTTGTAATGATTTAATCCCCTTAGAGACAAGAAATGCGTGTAGGTTGTAAAAGTATTTTAAGAATTTGCGTCCGTTGTGTGTTAATATTGCTAATATTATTACATGCTACAGTCAGTCAGCGTTTTACTTACAGCTCTAGAACTCCAAGTCGTAACGTACTTAACAATTTTAGAAATGTTAATCAAAGTCCACGTAACAACCGCCAAGTTTCTGCTGCCAGGAAATCAGATATTTTCGATTATGGGGACCAGCGATGCCCAGAAGCATATTCTGATGAATTACCAGTTAAAGTAACAGTGGACTTAACGACAGAAATTGTCATAGAAGGGCATTATGTTTATTTGTGTGACGGTCCTGGCGTATCGGAAAGAGATAGGCCACAAAATGGCAATTTTAGACCAATTACCAAGTTTTATAAAAATATAACAGTTTTTTTGGGAATACCATATGCAGAACCTCCAATTAAAGAGAGGGGACTACGTTTCAAGGTATCTGTAATATTATACTATATAGATTTAAAACTTAAATACGAGTATACGTTATTTCGACAATGTTAAAGTCAAACAAATTAAGGTTACTTTATTGTTTGTGTTGAAAATTACCAGAACGATAAATACAGTAAGTGTTTAAACATTCGAAAGTAATGTGCTTCTTTTATATGATATAAAAGAAGCTAAGTTTTGGTAATTATAATTCGTATGAGTGTTCAGCGTGTGGATCTATATAAATATTATTCAATTGCTCCGTCTCTGATCAAATCCCACATACAGACTCCTTTAGTCCTTATCATCCGTATATGGAGATTTTGGAGTACTTGTGTCGTTGCGAAACGGCTGTTACTTTTTATCTGCTTTCTTATCCGCCCAAAAGGCAAAAACAAATAAATAGCGTATGATAGATTGTCAATACACTACCTTAGAAGCTACACTGATATTTAATAATATATTGTTTGTAATACACGAAGTCTTTCATTATTATGAAGCTTTACTGTATTATTATGCACATAATTATACATCTTATTACAGCCTTTGTGTGATGGAACTTCTGTTGGTGAAAATATTTACCTATACAAAGTTTTTGAAACTATGGTATATGTGGGACTTATTTGGGATCAATGTTTCATCAATCACAGTGACCAAAAAAACAAACTGCATGTAATTTAAAAAACTTTCAAGAAAATATTATGATTGTAGACATTTTATGAAATATGGATTAATGTAATTAATGTTTTACCCATTTGTTTATTTTTACATCAAGTGTGAAATATTATTTCACAATTAGTTTCTGCTTCTCCTTTTCTGTGGAAAAACCTAGTGATAGAGAGATACTTATGTCAGAAAACAAATACATAAAAACATATTGTATTTAATGTTAATTTTGGTTACAGAAAGTACTGTACTTAGAGTGAAGGCCCAGCATGGCCAGATGGGTTAAGGCGTTCGACTCTTAATCTGAGGACTGTGGGTTCAAATCCCCCTCGCACCAAACATCCTTGCCCTTTCAGTCATCTTGGCACTATATTGTGATGGTAAATCTCACTATTCATTGGTAAATGTGTAATCCAAGAGTTGGCAGTGGGTAGTGATGACTAGCTAGCTGCCTTCCCTCTAATCTTACACTGCTAAATTAGGAACGGCTAGCATGGGTAGCCCTCGTGTATCTTTGCACAAAATTCAAAAAACAAACAAAAACAAATTTAGAGTGAAGTTAGAAATCAATCTGGCAATTAGCGTAGTTAATTAAATTATTTAATTTTAGATAGAATGTATTTCACCATTGATAAACCTGAACACAGGTAAAACAAAGTGTTGTCATTCATTCTTCAGTGGATCTGAAAACTGTTTTCATTTCAACTTATTGTTTAAATGTGTGTACTATTTGTATTTATTTTCTAATAGTAAATACTGAATAAGTATTTTCTTGGTGTGAGAAAGATATACATTGTATGTCTGTTTGAGATGTCATGGGTTTTTATGTCAAATTTAATTAATGTTTGCAAATTATTTACATAATTATCACTAATTTACTGCACAAGGTATGAGTTTATATACTTATTTGAAATACCTTGTTTATTATATTCTTTAATCTGCATTTCAAGATGTCATTATTGCAACATGTAAGAGTTTTTCAACTCCATGCTATCAAGAAAATAGTAAAAAAGAAGATGGTAGTCCTAAAAGGAAGCAACTGTTGCTAAAATATTGTAACAGTTTCTGTTGTTCACCTATCTACACCACTTAATGATAACAAAATTTTCCAGTATGTTTCTTTTATTTGACACTTTTTTTTCATTGAGTGCAGAAATACAAGACTTGCAACATTGTACTAACTGTTTTGTTTGTATGTAAGAGCAAACTACACAAAGGACAGTCTTCACTGTGTTCACTACTGGTATCAAGTCTAACATTGAGTGCTTTGATTGACCAAACTTTCCTTTCACTTGTTTGGAGGGAGGTAGTTAACTGGCTGGCTCAATAATCAATCATTAATATCTACAACTTTTCTCTCACCTAACTAGTATTTTTATTCTCTCTAATAATTTCTTAAACTTCCAATAAATTCCTATGTCTGTGGTTAAGACATTCATTCATCATGTACCATCAACACTTTCTCTGACAAACCAATAACAAAGGTTTTAAGTTAAAAACCTAGCATAGTCTACAACATAACACATTTCTTGACTTGTACTACAAAAAAAAAAAGTTACATTGAATGTAAAAACCACAATTAACAAAAGTAATATTCACAGCCATAAACATTATAATAATTAAATCATTGATTTATAATCTTGCAGTAGAAAATGGTCTAAGGCCTTTATGCCAAGCACGGATATCTGACTCAATGCAATATGCTTTGTTTCTACAATTCTACACTTTTTGTACCCAGTTTTTTAAATTCTTTAACATATTAATTTTTTCTTTTGTTTCTCTTGATGTGATGAAATTAACATTACAAATGTGTGTTTGTTTTTAAATATATATCTATATTCATGAATATAAATTTTTTTCCAGGATCCTCAACCCTCTATTAAGACTGGAAAAATTGGGGCATCAAGATACAAACCTGCTTGCCCACAGTATAAGGGTTATTATGGGACTGACATGGGTATAGACAATGTTGATGAAGATTGCTTGTATCTGAATGTATTCTCCCCTTATGTAAGTAAATTGTCTGAAAGATTGCTTGTATCTGAATGCATTCTCCCCTTACATAAGTAAATTGTCTGATATGTTTTTCCAAGATAAGTCTTTCTATTTTGTTCCTACATGTATATATTAAAACCCATTTGTTGCCCTGTCATTCGTTTCAGTTCATATAGGGTCTAAACTGAAAGTTAAGTTTCATGTGTTAATACCATTTAACCAATTTCTCCTTTTTGTTTCTGAGATGATCTGTAAAATGTTTTTGATAAACTTGTCATATTAAATTATTACCATGGGAATGTTTTTAAACCCATAGTTTACTTAGGAAGTAATATAAATTATAAAAATTAATTAATACATTTTGTGAATTTGGGGAATGAGCTTTAAGTTGATCTAAAGTACAACTGCTTGAATTGATTGATAGAGTTCAATATGTTATGTTAAAATAATTTTTGAGCTTAACCATATTATTACAGTCTGTATTTCCATGCCCAGCCATGCTCTATCCAATGACCATGCATCATGAAAATAGCTCTACAGTATAGTTTCCATTGTGAAAGGCTCCATTATAAAAATTTCACATCCAAAGTACATTACTTTCTCTGATTGCTTTTCATAAATACATCTAGTCTGTTAGGATGGCAGTTTCCAAGTGTTGTTTTCAACAGTCCAATAGTACAGAAATCTATAAGAATTGCATTTGGAAACTTGATCAGTGTGTCTTTTTATGAAATAGTATGAATACCCAATTTATTCTCCAGCTGCATGGAATGTTCTGAATTATGAGAGAACCAAAGGAAAATTTGAGGATGAAGGGACCATTTCACGGGTAGAATGTGGTCTTACTAAGAAAAGCAGTCTACAGCAATATGTAACCCACATGACAGGCTGATAACTTCATCTAATTGGAGTGGAGGTCCAATTTCTGAAAGCAGAGGGTGCTGGCCTGGGTAAGCTTGTTAATTAGTAGTTTAATTGAACACAATGGATCAGTGCTATTCCAAATGAAAGAGAATGGAACTTTAAATTTTACTCATTTTGAAGGAATTGGAGACAGTATCATTAATTTGGGGTGACTGAGAGCTAAAGAAAAGGATCTGACTTAACTTAGATCATTTACAGGTCAGGTTGAAAAAACAAAAAGAGAGAGAAAATATTCTCCATCCAGAAATGTGGGATGACCAAGAAAAAACTTAATGTAGAAAAGGTGAATAACTTGGTGCCAGTTGCTGTTGTTTGAGAGGACATAACTGAGAGAGATTTCATGAACCCTATGAATGACTTGTTTGCCCATCATCTTCACCACCACTCCTCCAGACATTGAAGGTAAGCAGAATTAGATTGGTATTGAAAGGCAACGGGTTTGGAGAGAAGAAGAGGGAAGAGAAAGACCATGGGATAGAACTCGTAGGACCCATCTGTTAGCAGAGAAATGTACCCAAGGCAGATGGTTCCCAGAGGGTCTGAAATGAACACATGATCACTGATAATTTAAGTGGCAAATGAAATGTCAGATGTATGTAGGAGACAAAGAGATAGAAGTTGATTACATAGGAATCCAACAGGGAATAGGAGAAGGATGAGAGAAAGAAGTGGAAGAGTGAGGGTGGGATGAACGTAAAGCTAGAGAAATAAAAGAAGATTGATAGCAGGCAGCTCGATATCTTGATTTAACAAATCAGGGATGTTACCAAAAACTTTCAGACAAAGAAAAGGGGTGAAATGAAGGTCCTGCAGGAAGAGAGGTGGACTTGAGAAAATAGAGAATCCATTAACAAAAGGTCTGAACAACAAAGTGAGAACAGAAGAAGTGGAACAGAGAGAGTGCTCTGGAGCCTCAGAAAATTCATCAGGGAAATGTTGAAGCACCTCCATCATAAGGTGAAGGGAAGAGAGGTACATACAGAGAGTAAAGAGAAAGACTTTATGTAAGGAAACTTGTGTACTAGATAGGAAAACAGCTGGTAGTGAATCTGGCACCAGTGACCATATGCAAGAACTTAAGAATTATTCACTCAAGAGGAGCAGTATATATACAGTTATGGGAACAAAATCAATTTAGAAGAGAATGGACATGTACAGTAATGTCAAGTGAGGAAGGAAGCAGTGAAATCATGAGAGGAGGGTTGTGGAATAAAGAACAAGAACAGTCAAAGGTTATTGTAGAGAGAGAAAAGGAACAGTATGTGCCTGAGTTATAAGGTTTTGAAAACCTGAGGATGTTCTTCAGTAGGTGAAGACATTCCCAAAGCAATGCAAAGCAATTCCTGTGGATGGGAAAAGGCACTTTAGGCTCAAAGAAAGAGGAAGGAAACTGAAGCAGATGGTTTTGGCCACATTATGGACCCTGTTACACATTGGACAATTGCTGTCACATCTTCCACTCATAAAGAATTTCCCACTTGTTCAACATTAATAACATCTTCACTCACATCAACAGAAGAAGAGTGCACATTAGTCTGTGAATTCATATTGTGTTAAAATCAAGTGCAAGTTAAAAAATTGAAAAAATCACAAATCTTAGCAAACTCAAAACATGTTTGTTCATGATAATGCTTAGAAAAGAAATGAAGATTCACAAACATGAATGTAGAGGGTGTCATTTTGCATGGAGGTGTGTTACACTCCTGTTGGTGAAGCATTCTTCTAAATGATTATATTATTATGTGGTGGTGTAAACTTGCATGCTTTTACATGAGATAAGGTGGGAGTTTTCAGATGGTGGATTGCAAACCCCTTTGGTAGATTGTATGAACTTAAAGAGGAAAGAAGCTATTCTGTGTTGAACATTGGTTTTAGAATATTCCTTTGTCAATTAACTTTTGACTTTGAATTCAGTGGTGGTGCCAGGGGGGGGGCTGAGGTAAACTGTGGAGGGGCTTCCCAAAATGCCATCAATATGAAGTATAGATGGTAAGTTACAATAATGTAAATACCAAGGTACATTTCAGAAAGGTGTGCTATTTTGAGCTGCACTTTCAATGCAGTTTTCATTGGAAACTCGTACTCTGATTAATAATTCATTATTACAAATTAGAAATAATCTGTTTATGAAAATATGCGTATATATGAAAGAGGAAGCTCATCTAAATTCCACCCAAGGTAATACGTAATAATAAAGAAAATCGAGATTAGCTTAGATTGAACATATAATATACCATTAAGAGTAAAGCTACAAATCAAAAGAAATATAACATAAAGACATAGTTTACATAGCAGAAATGAATTATCCCATAGGAAGTTAATACACTCTGAGGAAAAGTAAGGCCACTATCAGGCTAACTATCTTTCATCATGTTGTGTTTATAGTCAATATTACTTCAAAACAATGCACCTGTTCTGGTGATTGGGAGCAAATATGTCTAAAACAGTATCAATATCGAGTTGTTTTGCTCTCCTGGAGTTTACTGATATAACTGCAAGGTTGCTGGTGTGGTTGTTACCACTGCTGTTGTGCAAGTATGTCTTGAGAAGCTTCAGACATGAGAAACTTCTCTCATGGGCAGCTGAAGTGGCAGGCAGGGTCACAGCGATGCATTCAAGTTTGTGGAGATTCATAAAGGCATCCTTGTATGTCTCCAGCATGGTTGCAAGCTTCAATGGTGTGGATACTTCCTGCCCCTTGTCTTTCTTCCTGGCAATTAGCCAGTTCAACTGGTGGACCTCCACTGTGAGGTCATCCTCTGCCACACCATAGTTTGCTGCCAATCCTAAGAGTGCTTGCTTGTCCAGAAACGTGGAGTGTTTGGCCAATCAGAACACTGCAGGCATCAGAGGAGAATCTTCTATTCAGCTCGTTGAGTATCCTGTCTATGATGGCATAGAAGGTGTGTCTCCTGGCATCTGGTGTTGGTTCATCTTTTTGGCCAGTATTAGATGTGATTATGAATTCATCCAGGTGACTGGGGGCAGATCGCTGTCCACCATGACAGACCATCTCAGTGCATATTCCCACTTTCTTACATATATCCTCAGCAGATTCTTCCAAGTCTTTCCATGCTGCTTCAGTTCTCATTTCTGAGAGACCAGAGATGACAGATTGTACTAGGTCCTCTGCAGAGGCCAACTGCAGGTCAGGTGACTGGAGGTGGTCTGATAGCTGTTTTGTCATCAGCAGCAGTTTTTCTATGGCCACTAGACTGGTTACAAACTGCTGATCTAGGAGGATGCACAGGCCCTTTGATTCAGTGGCTCTGTGGACATTCTCCCCTCCACAAGACGCTTTAGGGTTGTCACAATGGCAGGGATAGTTATTTTCACAGCCAGACAAACAGCATGTTGGCAGGCCCATCTTGTGTTTGACAGTCGCTTCAACTCTGTGTGCTGGTTCACGGGTTTATGAATATATGTAGGTAACAATATTGGGGGGTGGGGTGGGGGATGAGGGGGTTGGCTCAAGCCCCCCTTGGCACTGCCACTGTTTGAATTGGTTTTTGATTTGAGTGTGGAGATTGTTATGTGTTACTGATCTGTTGTTTCAGAGTGAACGTAAAAATGTTCCAAGGTCTTTTGATTCAATGTTATTATTGAAAGCTACCAATTTCACCCAAATGACCAGAGACCATCTCAGTTGACATTTCATAAACATAATATAAACTTATCTATCAAATTTCTTTACATTTACTCGTTATCAATGTAAGATAAATGATCATTACTGAAATCAACTAACCGTTTTTTTTTCACTACTTCCAACAGGCAGGAACACGACTTCAAAGCCACGAGAAATACCCTGTCATGGTTTATATCCACGGTGGAGACTGGGACCATGGTAGTGCCAGCACATTTCCTCCCCACATGCTGGTAGCATCCCAAGAGGTAGTAGTTGTTACTTTAAACTACAGACTCGGACCACTGGGTAAGTTGTTCAAAGACTGTGCATAAAGCTTACCCTTTTGTCAGTACAATTAAATTAAAAAAATGCACCATTTACTTATGTAAGGTAACTCAATGACATTTAATTATTCTACTCAATGCTACATGTATGGCACTTGTGAACTAGTGTTTTGTTGCTATTCTTTGTCAACAGTCAGGTTGCTTCCAGATGTACATATTTATGAAATACTTATCAATAATCCAAGCTAAATTAGTCTGAAACTGTCTCTTACTTTGTTACTTTGATAGAGAAAGTCTGAAACTGCCCTTTACTTTCTTACTTTGATAAAGAAAGTCTGAAAGTGCCCTTTACTTTGTTACTTTCATAAAGAAAGTCTGAAACTTCCCTTTACTTTCTTACTTTCATAAAGAAAGTCTGAAACTTCCCTTTACTTTCTTACTTTCATAAAGAAAGTCTGAAACTGCCCTTTACTTTGTTACTTTGATAAAGAAAGTCTGAAACTTCCCTTTACTTTGTTACTTTGATAAAGAAAGTATAAAATTGTCCATTGTTACTTTGATGAATAAAGTCTGAAACTGCCCTTTACTTTGTTACTTTGATAAAGAAAGTCTGAAACTGCCCTTTACTTTGTTACTTTGATAAAGAAAGTCTGAAACTGTCCTTTACTTTGCCACTGTGATAAAGGAAGTCTGAAACTGTCTTTTACTTTGTTACTTCAATGAATAAAGTCTGAAACTGCCCTTTACTTTGTTACTTTGATAAAGAAAGTCTGAAACTATCCTTTACTTTATTGCTTTGATGAATAAAATCCTGACTGCAGTTATACAATATTTTCTTGGTTTCCTAACAATAACAGATAACAACTCTTCAACTGCTATAATGATATGATATTTAATGGGATCCTGACTATAACTGTACAATATTTTCTTGGTTTCCTAACAACAACAGATAACAACTCTTGAATTGGTATAATGTAGTTATATCACATTCAATGAAACACTGACTGTAACTCTTTGACGTATTTAGGTTTCTTGGCAACATCAGACAATGCCTCAGCAGGTAACTATGGGATGTTAGATCAGGCCTTTGCTATTCAGTGGGTATTTGACTATATATCGCATTTTAACGGAGACCACAATAAGATAACTCTGTTTGGACCTGGGGCAGGAGCTGCAAGTGCAGGACTTCATGCATTATCGCCACGGACACGAAGTAAGTTTGTTACAGTTCGATTTGTACACATTAGTGTGTAAAGTAGAATGTCAAATAGTTAACAGAATTAAAACTTTTAATGGAAGTATCTGGTAGTGTATATAGTGTGTGTTTGTAGTTGTATATAGTGTACATCTGTAGTTGTATATAATGTATATCTGTAATTGTATGTGGTGTATATAGTGTATATCTGTAGTTGCATACAGTGTATATAATGTACATCTGTAGTTGTATATAGTGTATATTTGTAGTTGTATATGTTGTATATCTGTAGTTGTATATATTTTATATCTCTAGTTGTATATAGCATATATCTTTAGTGTATATAATGTATAACTGTAATTATATGTGGTATATATAGTGTACCTGCAGTTGTATATAGTGTGTACCTGTAGTTGTATATAGTGTATATCAGTAGTTGTATACAGTGTATATCTGGTGTGTATATAGTGTATATCTGTAGCTGTATATGGTGTGTGTATAGTGTGTACCTGTAGTTGTATATAGTGTATATCTGTAGTTGTATACAGTGTATATATGGTGTGTGTATAGTGTGTACCTGTAGTTGTATATAGTGTATATCTGTAGTTGTATACAGTGTATATATGGTGCGTATATAGTGTATATCTGTAGCTGTATATAGTATATATCTGGTGTGTGTATAGTGTATATCTGTAGTTATGTATAGTGTATATATTTGTAGTTGTATATAGTGTATATATGTAGTATATATACTGAATATCTCTAGTTATATAAAGTGTATATCTGTAGTTGTGTATGGTCGATATTTGTAGTTGTATACAGTGTATATCTTTAGTGTATATGGTTTATATGTGTAGTTGTATATAATGTATATGTGTAGTGTATATAGTGTATATCTGTAGTATATATACTGAATATCTGAAGTTGTATATAGTGTGCATGTGTAATTTATATAGTGTATATCTGTAGTTGTACATAGTGTATATGTGTAGTTGTATATGTGTATATCTGTAGTTGTATATAGTGTATATTTAATTGTAGTATGTAGTGTATCTGTAGTTGTATATAGTGTATATCTGTAATTGTGTGTAGTGTATATAGTGTGTGTTTTTAGTTGTATACAGTGTATATGTGTAGTTGTATATAGTGTGTGCCTCTATTTTCATATCATGTGTATCTGTAGTTGTATGTAGTGTATATCTGTTGTTATATATAGTGTGTATCTTTAGTGTAAATAGCGTATACATGTAATTGTATATAGTGAATCTCTGTAATTGTATGTAGTGTATATCAATAATTATGTGTAGTGTATATAGTGTATATCTGTAGTTGTATACAGTGTATATATGTGTATTGGTATATAGTGTATATCTTTAGTGTAAATAGTGTATACATGTAGTTGTATATAGTGTATATCTGTGGTTGTATATACTATGTATCTTTAGTGTATATATTTGTAGTTGTATATAGTGTATAGATGTGTAGTGGTATATAGTCTATATCTACAGTTATATGTAGTGTATATCAGTAATTGTATGTAGTGTGTATAGTGTGTATCAGTAGTTGTATAAAGTGTATATCTTGCGTGTATATAGTGTGTATCTGTAGTTGTGTATAATGCATATCTTTAGTGTGAATAGTGTATACATGCAGTTGTATATAATGTATATCTGTAATTGTATGTAGTGTATATCTGTAGCTGTATATAGTGTATATCTGTAGTTGTGTATGGTTTATATCTAGTTATATAAAGTGTATATCTGTAGTTGTGTATGGTTTATATCTAGTTATATAAAGTGTATATCAGTAATTGTGTATAGTGTATATCTGTAGTTGTACACAGTGTATATGTGTATAATGTATATCTTTAGTGTATATAGTGTGTATGTGTAGTTGTATATAGTGTACATCTGTAGTTGTATATAGTGTATATAGAGTATCTGTGTAGTTGTATATAGTGTGTATCTGTAGTTGTGTATGGTTTATATCTAGTTATATAAAGTGTATATCAGTAATTGTGTATAGTGTATATCTGTAGTATACACAGTGTATATGTGTATAATGTATATCTTTAGTGTATATAGTGTGTATGTGTAGTTGTATATAGTGTACCTCTATTTTCATATAGTGTATATAGAGTATCTGTGTAGTTGTATATAGTGTGTATCTGTAGTTATATGTAGGGTATACATGTTGTATGTAGTGTGTATCTGTAATTGTATATGGTGTGCATGTAGTGATATATAGTGTATAGCTCTAGCTGTATGTAGTGTATATAGTGTATGTCTGTAGTTGTATATTGTGTGTATCTGTAGTTGTATATAGTAGATATTTGGTAGTGTATATAATGTATATCTGTAGTTGTATAATGTTAACCACTAGACACTTCTATTAAAAGTTTTGGGGTTTAAGAGGAAGGTTGTATGTATATATATATATATTTATTTTAACTTTTGATATAGAATATTATTATTATTATTTTCTTTTGTTTTGGTTTAGCGCAATGTTATAAGCAAAAACTTTTAGGGAATTTACGTTTTTAATGAACAATGAAGTGGGTCTTTGAGATACAATATAAGATGGATTTGAAGCAACATTCACTTTTGTTTATGTACAACTCTTATAAACTTGTGTTAAAAATCCATTCTTGAATAAACACTTGAGTTTGAATGTCTTGTATTGTTAACAGTTTGCTTTATAGTTCAGCTGCCCTACATAAAAGATTTGGTATGGTGAAACATGTCGGGTGGCAGGTGAGAAAAGTCAAAACAAGTTTATTATACAGAAGTGAATTGTAATTCTTTCTTTTTTACTACCATGAAAATGTGAACATTTATTGTTCTTGTGAATTTTGATGCTAGCTTTATTAAATATTTTAGGTATGGAATTTCATTAAAAAACCTGAACTTTATCAAGGTTACAGATATCAAACTGTAAACATTTTAATGTAAATCCTAACAAGTTGCTGCTTCTTTCATTAGAAATTTCATTTATATCCTTGTTTTTAACTTGTGTTTGTGAATACTAGTAGATAATTTAAATTAATGACATTTCACACATTTTAAGGGTACATTTTGGATCACAAAATGTTCTCATGTTTACTTGTTTTAAAGAAAAGGTGAAAAGGGTTATTGCACAAAGTGGGTCAGCTGTTGCTGAATGGGCAGTCATCCTGGATCCTCTTCACATCATCAACAATACACTCATCCTTGGTGATAAATTAGGCTGTTCTTCGAGTTCCCCTTCAAAACTTGTAGAATGTGTACAAAGTCGAAGCGTGTCTGACTTTTCCAACTCAAAAGTTGAGGTTTGTGAAACAATTTCAATCTTACATGGGTATTGTTAGTTTTCTCCAACACATGCCACTGTTAGTGAAGGTCAGTTCATAAAGTTGTTAGTTGAGAAACTTATTTGACATTAAAACTTTGAAACACTTGTTTTTTAATACTTTTAAGATAAATTTTCAAACTTTTCAATATCTCATTTCATCATACATTCTAAATCATGTTAAAATTATATAAATAAACTAGTTATTTTGTTTCTACTTATTTTTTAAAATGTTGTTTTAAAATTAATTTGTATGTGTATCAAGATAGTTCAAATTTCTCATGTTAGAGGTTTCTCTGAATAATTTGTTAAAATGATAAAGATAGCCTAGACACTGCATTAATTTAAATAAATCAATGTAAACTTGAAATAGTTAGGTATTGCCTCTTTTCATATTATTAACAATGTATTATGATGTTGATATTGAGATTGTTAGGTATTGTTTCATTTTATATTATTAACAAAGTATTATGGTGTTGATATTGAGATTGTTAGGTATTGTTTCATTTTATATTATTAACAAAGTATTATGGTGTTGATATTGAGATTGTTAGGTATTATTTCATTTTACATTATTAACAATGTATTATGATGTTGATATTGAGATTGTTAGGTGTTGTTTCATTTTATATTATTAATGATATATTATGATGTTGATATTGAAATTGTTATGTATTTTTATGTTGATATTGAGATTGTTAGGTATTATTTCATTTTACATTATTAACAATGTATTATGATGTTGATATTGAAATTGTTATGTATTTTTATGTTGATATTGAGATTGTTAGGTATTATTTCATTTTACATTATTAACAATGTATTATGATGTTGATATTGAGATTGTTAGGTGTTGTTTCATTTTATATTATTAATGATATATTATGATGTTGATATTGAAATTGTTATGTATTTTTCATTTAATAGTATTAACAACGTCTTATGATGTTGATATTGAGATTGTTAGGTATTGTTTCATTTTATATTATTAACAATGTATTATGATGTTGAGACTGTCAGGTATTGTTTCATTTTGGATTATAAATAATATATTATGATGTTGATATTGAGATTGTTAGGTATTGTCTCATTTTATTTATTAACAGTGTATTATGATGTTGATATTGAGATTGTTAGGTATTGCTTCCTTTTATATTATTAACAGTATTATGATGTTGATGTTGAGATTGTTAGGTATTGGTATTGTTTAATTTTATATTATTAACAATATATTATGAGATTGAGATTGTTATCTTCAAGGAGGTAATAGAAGTTGTGCTAGTAATTATAGGCTTATTAGTTTTATATTAGTTGTGGGAAAAGTTTTGGAAAGTATAATAAAAGGTATTAAGGGTAAACTTTCCGTGATGACGAGTAAACCCATACCAGCCATTTTTACCGATATAAGGGTAAGCTTTGCCTGACAAATCTTTTGACACACAGCATATGTAGATTGAGGGTAAGGGTCTAGATATGGTGTATCTGGATTTTGAGAAAGCATTTGACAAAGTCGCACATAAAAGGCTTTTATAGAAACTTTTCTCTATAGGTGTGGGGGGATAAGTTAGCTATTTCGATAGATGAGTGTCTTGATGGAAGAAAGTGGAGAAATGTTACAAATGAAGCTCATTGAAACTGGATTATTTTCACAAGTGGAGTACCTTAGGGCTCAGTCTTAGGATCATTTCTCTTTCTGATTGACATCAATGACATAGATGAAGGAATGGTTAGTAAATTACTTGAATTTGCTGATGATATCAAGGTATTGGTCGTTGCTAGCTGTGAAGAGGATGCTGCTGATATAGAAAATGATTTATATCATTTAGTGAGTTGGACAAATACATGTCAGATGGGTTTTAATTATAATAAATGTAAGATAATGCATGTGGGTTATCATAATTTGATTTATAAATATAATTTGGTTTGGAATAACTTTAACAGTGTCATGAAAAAAAGAGATCTTGGTGTAATAGTTGATCAATCTCTAAAGACATTCAAGCAGTGTGCTGTTGCTATGGTTGGGCAAATTAAGATCTTAGGTTGCATTTACAGAAATACTGAATATAAAAGTCTCAAGTCTAAAGAGGTTACAATTTAATTGTATGTTACTGGTTTGACCAGTTTGGAATTTTGTGTTCAGTCGTGGGCTTCTTATTTTAAGATAAATATTGATTTGTTGGAGAGGGTTACTAAAATGGTACCTGGGATGGAGATGTTTGTCATACAAGGGAAGATTAAGATCCTTAAAATTGGTTTATCTTAAGTAAAGAAGAATTAGAGAGGATCTGATTGAAGTGTTTAAGATTGTAAAAGAAATTGATAATGTTGATGTGTTGACATTTTTCATACTTAACAGCGAGGACTATAGAACTAACACACAAATATAGATTTAGGCAAAGTAGAAACTGTCTTCAGCTAAGACAAGTTGACTTTTCAAATAGGATGGATGGTCTATGGAAGTTTAAAAAAAACTTAATAGACATATGAATAATAAGGACTTACTTAATTTTTAATATTCTAACTTTGACTTAGAGGATGGGACAACTTGGTCCCTCAACATTATGTTGATAGATGTATGAATGATAAGGGTTGGCTTCAAATTAAAAAAAACTTTTTTTTCTTTTTAAGCTTGACTTAGAGGATGGGGCAGCTTGTTGTCCCTCAACAGCTGAGATCAACAGGTCCCTTATTGTTCCTAAATGTCATGAATTTTGTTTTGATCGATTTTCCTGAGAAATGTCATCCCTGAAATAGACAAAAGCTTTGTTCAAAATCCTACTTGTATTAACTGCTTGGTATAATCAGTTTTATCTTTTCCCATCTAAACTCCATTAGTTACATTTTGTAACTTGTAGTTTTTATCGAGATGTAATTAAATTATCTGAATGTACTGATAAGTATATTTATAAGTACAAATTATGACAAACAACATTAAATATTTTTCTTCTGGCAGTTATGATAAAAAAAAAATAACCTCTGTGCTTTTCAGCCAATGGTTGGACATCTAGCTTGGGGCCCTGTGATTGATGGAGAGACTCGACAAAAAGAACAGTGGTTTCTTCCAGACCCTCCAGAATTAATGTTGGAAAAAGGCCATGTACAGTTTGATGCTGATTTTAGCTACATGGGAGGTGTGACTACGGGAGAAGCAGCTGATATTTTAAGTAAGAATTTATTTTAAGGCCATCATTTAGGGTAAGAATTTTAATATTGTATTAAAAAGGAAGTTGATTATATATAGTAATCTTTAGATAGAGAATGAAACAATTATTGATGGGTTTTCTGTAAAGTTTTGGGCATAGTTAAAAAGTCAACCATTCCTAACATTCTCAATGTTTAGGAGAGATTTCATTACTGCTGGTAAAGTTTCATTTTTAACTCCGAATGAATGGAAAATAAAACTTCTATAATGAGAATGAAATTGATTGAGTATTGTTGAGTAATGTTGGTATCTGTTTGTTTCATAATTCATACACAAAGCTATAAAAACCTGTCTATAGCCATCCCTAATTTAATAAACAAACAATAGGGAAGATAACTAGTTAACAACACTCAATGTCAACTGTCCAGGTATTAACAGGATCTGTTCATTGAATATAGAGAGGAGGTTACAGCTGTTAGAGTTATTAACAAAAGCCATAAAAGTAGCATCTAATGAATTAATGTTTTGAGTCACCTGGTAGTTGAACCCTTTGGTAGAATTAAGGTTGTTAAAATAGTTTCTTGTAGAGCTAGTTTATCTTAGGGTTAACATTTTTAATTGTACAGCTGGAACAATACAAGTTAGAGCTTAATTATACAACATTTTTGTTTGTGTACATGAGGTATTGAATGATAGTGTGTGGCTACATCTATATTTTTATTACATTCACAGTGGCTCTTTCACTGGTGTAAAAATGTTTTTAAGAAACTAGGCCTCACCAGGTATAATGGAACATATAAATACTTAATTACTGAACCTACCATGTGGTTCAGCTTTTCTAAATTTAAGTTTTGTTTTTGTTTCAGTGAAGGATAAAGAGTTGGAGTTGAAAGGTTACCAAGTGACAGAGAAAGTTTTTCATGACAAGATTAAAGAATTTATCAAGAGGTTTAATTACACACTTAACACCGAAGCTGTCCATAATGCTCTTTCCTTCATGTATACCCCTTGGAAGGATCCTAAAAATCCGGTGCTACTTCGTGAAGGATATATAAGTGTAAGCATCAGGTTGTGAAACACTGTAAGAAATTACTTGGAAATAATTTATAGACATTTGTGATCTGACAAAGTCTTGCATATATTAATGTGTAAATCAAGGCTTCTTACATGATCTCTGTAAATCATGTTCCAATATCATAAAATAAATTATTGATATAGTCTACATACTTCAATTTATTTGTAAGAGACTAAGGGTTGATCTCAGTAGTGTTATGTATGTGAAGGTATAGACATGTTGTTTTGTTTTAGTTTTTAATAGTTGTGAATGAAAAATATGACAGCAAAACTTTCATGTTAATAAGAGCAGTGACTTTACATTTCTGTTTCAGTGGTATGGCTAAATAGAATGTTATTATGTTTTGTTTGTGTCTGTATGAATCTGATATAGTTTTCAAACTTTTTTATCTAGCTGTTGTCAGACTCATATTTTGTTGCTCCAAATGATAAGATGTTGAAACTGATGTTAAAGAATGACGTAAAAACCTACATGTATGTTTTGAATTATACCATCGAAGGTTTGGTGGAACTCAGGCCAGAATGGTTTGGTAAGTATAAAAAGTTATCTTTTTAAATACTCAAACTTAACAAAGTATTAAAAACCGATAGATTCAACTTTTGTGATAATTATCACATTACCTGCATATGTTATTTTTCAAAACTTGACCATCGACAATTCAGAATGAGAGGCATATAACAACAGTACGTCACTGCCCAAGAGGACACTTTTTCTAAATTCCATAACTTATTACTTGTATTCGATAAATAGAAGATTATATATTACATAAAGTGCTATTTATGTATAAATATAGCACTTTAAAAGTTTTGGTTTAAACACTGAAAGCTGGTAAAGCATCAGAAAGTGGTAGTCTAAAAATCTATACTTTATTGTAGAGTGATACTGTGAAAAGAGGGTTTGGTCAGTTTGAAACTGACCAAAGATGTGGTTTAGTAAGTAGGAGAAACTACTAGCTTTAAAGAAGAAAACTCGCTTCTATTTCAGGTATAGCCATAAGAAACAGCTTAGTGACTGTCCTGTACGTATGATAGTAAGAGTATATTGTTATTTAACAGTTTATGTCTCTTTCAATCCACCATACAAGGAAAGTCTCAAGAAATCTATTACTTCCTATAAATACAGTACAAGATTACTGTTTGTTACAGTATTGTGTAGTTTCTTTCCATGCCTCAACTTACTTTATTGTTATGTAGGTGTGTGTTATGACAAAGCAAGAATGTTTTATTTCACTATTCTATCAGTGTGTGTTATAACACAGCAAGAATGTTTTACTTCACTATTCTACAAGAGTGCATCATAACACAGTAAGAATGGTTTATTTCACTATTCGACAAATGTGTGTTATGACACAGTAAGAATGTTTTACACACTATTCTACAAGTGTGTTATGACACAGTAAGAATGGTTTATTTCACTATTCTACAAGTGTTACGACAGTAAGAATGATTTATGTCACTATTCTACAAGTGTGTTATGACATAGCAAGAATATTTTATTTCACTATTCTACAAGTGTGTTATGACATAGTAAGAATGTTTTATTTCACTATTCTACAAGAGTGCATCATAACACAGTAAGAATATTTTATTTCACTATTCTACAAGTGTGTTATGACATAGTAAGAATGTTTTATTTCACTATTCTACAAGAGTCCATCATAACACAGTAAGAATGTTTTATTTCACTATTCTACAAGTGTGTTATGACATAGTAAGAATGTTTTATTTCACTATTCTACAAGAGTGCGTCATAACACAGTAAGAATGTTTTTTTCACTATTCTACAAGAGTGTGTCATGACACAGTAAGAATGGTTTATGTCACTATTCTACAAGTGTGTTATGACATAGCAAGAATGTTTTATTTCATTATTCTATCAGTGTGTGTTATGGGATAGCAAGAATATTTTATTTCACTATTCTACAAGTGCTTCATGACACATTAAGAATGGTTTATTTCACTATTCTACAAGTGTTACGACACAGTAAGAATGATTTATATCACTATTCTACAAGTGTGTTATGACATAGCAAGAACGTTTTATTTCATTATTCTATCAGTGTGTGTTATGGGATAGCAAAAATATTTTAGTTCACTATTCTACCAGTGTGTTATGAGATAGTAAGAATGTTTTATTTCATTATTCTATCAGTGTGTTATGGGATAGCAAGAATATTTTATTTCACTATTCTACAAGTGTGTTGAGACATAGGAAGAATGATTTATTTTACTGTTCTACCAGTGTGTTATGAGATAGTGAGAATGTTTCATTTCACTATTCTATCAAGGTGTGTAATGACATAGGAAGAATGATTTACTTCTTTATTCTACAAGTGTGTGTGTTATAACACATTAAGAATGATCCATTTCACAATTTTACGAGTGTGTGTTACAACACTGTAAGAATTTTTTTTTTATATTCTACAGGTGTGCCCCATGATACAGAATATTTTCTCTCTACTGGTGCACCATTTATGGATCCCAAATTTTATCCAAAGAGTTTGGAGCTGTCTCAAGCCAAGTGGACGGAATCTGATCGTGAAATGAGTCAATTCTTCTTGGAAGTTTGGGGCAATTTTGCTAAATATGGGTAAGTCCTCTGCTGTTAGGTAACACAGGAGATAGATTGTTGACTTGAAATACTCAAACTTTAATATGGATATGATTATTATATTTCTGTTTGATTGTTTGCATTGTTGTCTTTTTTTCATTCATCATTAAAAGTATATAGTTATGATTGAAGTCCAAACAAAATAAACCTAGCAGGAAAGCATGGATAGTTCAATACTGTTATATACATTAACAACTTAAGTCAGTTTACACATGACCTTAATACAGTCTTATGCAAGTGCTAGAGCAGGGAAACTGTGGACCATTACTCAGCTTTGTGTTTTGGGAAACCAAGAACTATCCCTTGTAATTGCGTGAGTTGTTACACAGTTCCTTACTTGCAAGTGTTGTAGGACTAGCCATTTAGCTCAGTTGATAAAACAATTGTCTACTGTGCAACAGGTCTTGGGCTCAAATCCAAGACAAAGTTATCTATCCTAATGAAATATAAATTTTTTTATTGGTGCCTAACATTTGGCTCTCTTATGCTCTTTTAAATAGCAGGATTTTAAACCTCTGCCCTACATTTTACCTCATGTGATGAATTATTTCTTTGGGCTAGCTAGATTAAAAACTTTTGTCCTGCAGTTTGCTTTGTTTGATAAATTATTTCTTTGGATAAACTAGACTAATAACTTGTGACCTCCACAAGACTAACCTAACATGGATATACAATCAGGATTTATGTAAAACCTTCTTGAATAAATATCTTTTGATTATACTAGGCTTAATTATAGGAATAACTTCCAACTCACACAGATATGGCCAGGGACATAGATTTTTTACTCCCGATGGGGGGATTATTTTTGCAACCACTTATGTGGACTGTTCAATTTGCAAATTGGTAATCTCTGATTACGTAAACCTGAAAGCTGTAAACGTGCAGTTGCAGAGTAATCTTGTTGCCACGACTATCACAAGAACAAACACACAGTTTGTAAGCCTGAGATGCAATAAAACAGACCAAACTGTAGGGGGGATGATTGTATGCACCATACCCCCCACCTAAAATGGAGGAGGGGATGTATCCCACCCATCCTCTCCAGGATCTACACCCCTGGATATGGCTAAGAACTTTAGTTTGCTAATTACAATATTATAACAAATAAAGTAACAAAGGTTTTGTTTTTGATATTGTTAAGGATGTGATCCATTTAACATTTTTAAAAAAATCTTTATCTCTAACTTTTGATCTGGTATATGTTCTATTTTAAAGCTTGTAGGACATCAGGAGCTATCAATATGCTACATGTTCACTAATCCACTTAAATTTGTAGTAAGGAAATACTAAGCTAATAAAGTTACATTATAAAGATGTAGGTTGTTATTTACATTTATAGAAATGTCTTACACTAAACTCTAATTTGCTGTAAACAAACTTAAGAATAACGAGGGTTACCATAAAATACTTCAAGTAGAACTTACAGCCTCAACATTTATTTTTGTTACTAAAATGTCTAAAGTTACGTGATTTACCCGCACACTTTAGTTTGCAAAACATAATAAAAAAATCACCGTTTTGCACATTATTAAATTATTTATTTTATGTGTTCAAATGACACTGGACAAAAAAATCTCAGAAATATTTCAGTCTGTATCAAACTATTTTTTTTTTTTAAAGAAAGCCTACACAAACATCTTTCAATGGTATTCAATTGTGGAAACCAATGACTCAGAAAAACTTAAGAGTTTTTGGCTGTGAACACAGCCAACTTCACCAGTATCATGGATAGAGATTACAGGCAGAAGCAGTCTCAGTTTTGGAATGACTACTTACCCATCATTACAAGGAAACTGTTCCCAACCTGGGCTCCAACCTTCCAGCCATACAAGGAAGAATTTCGTGTCTACAGTGCTTCCTTGTGGGGGGTAGTGGGGGTTGCAGGGTTGTTTCTTATGGCAATAGTACTGTTCTCTTGTTTGTACTGTAGAGCTAGGAGGGTTGATTGGTACTGACAAAGTATATCAACAAGTTGATGATATCAGTTCCACTGAAACACAAACAACTGTTTTTATAGAAGTGTTTGTGGCATTAAGTAATATTTTTGGTAATACACTGTTCAGCACAATTTACAAAACCACATTGTGTTACTTTTATAATGTAAGAATGAATTAAATCTTTACATTTTATCACAATTTTGTCCAGTATAGAAATGTTTGTTTTTGATTAATATATTTTATTAAGTAGTGGTTGTAGTACATTTCATCTAATTACTGACAAAAACAATAGCATTGTTGATTATAATATCATTATGTATTTGTTATTATATTTTAATTCCATTTTCAGCACTGCCAAAATAAGAAAGTTATGTCACAAATTAGTCATTCATACATCGTACATGTGTTTTTACTAAGAAATAAAAACTGTGATAAGCCATAGATTACTGTTTAAAACTTGTACCACTGGACAAACTACTACTGTGAATTACTTTTCAGCCAGCAAGACGCATGTTAATATAAAACATTATAAGAATAAGGCTTACATCATAATCACAGCCTACAATCTGTAAATCCTCCAGATGATGTCTCTAGAAAGTACTTGTGGCATATAGCAACAGTAATTAAAGAAACCCAGAACAGTGAGTTATAGAAAGTAAAGTGAGGAAAAGATGGTACATTACTAATGAATAATGGAAGAGATAGAATTTTGTAATTCTTTGTCTGTGTTGAAAGCCTTAGGGCACACTTCCTCAACCATATTAATAAAAGTTTCCATAAATTACTGAGAGAATAACTCTTCCTTCAGTTCATTTCTTGTGGTACATATTGATACTGTTTGTGAAATGGGTTCACAAGCAGAAAGTTCAGTAAGTGGCATTACAGTTGATCATCATTGGAGTAAATGTTAAGAGTGCTGCTATCTTCTAACCTTTATAACAATAAATAAAGTTTTGTACTTATTAACAAACTGGTAATAAATGGAGTCCACGTTATCAAGATAATTGGTTTTGCCCAAGAGACCTGTCAAATTCCTTCCTTAATAACGAAGTGAAAACTGAAACCTGTTAAATTTAAGATAGGTTTGCTTGATTTTAATGCAACAAACAGTGTCACAGATTTGCATTTTTAAATATCAGTTTCCATCTGTTCAGAAAAACATTTATGTCTTTTTTTTTTTTGTGATTACTTAAGATCCATGGGTATTGTTTATATTTTTTGATTAGTGTGTATTTAATGAGTTGATCTCTGCACAGTTTTAACAGTGATTATTTTGCCACAACTTGAAAGTTGAAACAAAATATTTAGTGGTTTTAGTTTCTTTTTACAGTTTTGGATTAATTGAATTAACTAAAAAATTATTGGAGATTTATAAACTAAGTATGAAACTTTTGGTTTTAGTGTATTGTAATTGATGTATAGAAACATATGTATTATATAATACTTGAAATATTACCCAATCAAAAAGAGTGTTGTATTTAGGTATATTTTGTAACCTTGTGGCCTTTTACACTGGAAAATGAATTTGATTAAAATATTTCAACATGGAAGAGTGTTGATATAAGCAAGGACACAGAGTTTCTAAAGTTGTATTACTCCATGAATGAAGTGTTGGAGTAAAGTATAGAACACGAAATAATCTACAAATAGTATGAAACTTTAATACAATGTGGCCTTACCACACGATCCACACACACCAGAAACAAGACACCATATAAACAGACCACAGTTTAATAATTTAAAAGAACTGGAATTCATACAAAATTGAGAGATTTACAATAAAATAAAATTTATTTTAGGTGTTTGTTTTTATTTTTGCTCAAAGCTACTCAAGGTGTTTATGTGCAAAAATTTTGGTTCTCAGTTAGTAGTCGTAATATTTAACTATTGTATTTCTAAACATTTTAAAATTGTCTTCACTCTGGTGCTAAATTAAATTACTCAACTTTTCCCTTCAATTGTGTGCATGGCACACTTATTCACTATTGGCTGTTAAATGTTTTTCTGTGACAAAGATAACTCAGAGCATTATGATACAGTTGTTTTTCACCCCATGTATCTCTTGCATATGAAATGAAATACTTTCTGAACATGGTACTGGGTGCAAACTTGATTTTGTTTGTAAATAATGATTTTTTATATAAATCCACAGTAGATAAAGATTTTAACAGACCTTTAGATTTAGACAGATAACAGACTCCAGTTAGAGAAATTCTGTGAGTGTAACTGATCTTACTAAAATTTTCTCACTGATATTTACACTTAGTGGGTTGAGTTTTAAGATTGTTTCAACACCGAGTTCACTAGCCAGGCTGGGAAGTTTTTGTTAGTTTTATAATAAGCCTCTTAATGTTGCTTTTGTTTTATTGGCAAAAGTTTTCCATAGATTTTCGTGTAGTTTGAAACCATTTTGTCAGAATAATAAGTTTGTTTTGAATCTCACACAAAGCTGCATGAGAGCTGTCTATGCTAGCTGTTCCTAATTTAGTAGTGAAAGACAAGAGGGAAGGCTGCTAATCATCACCACGCACCTGTAGGGCTACCCTTTTACCAACAAATAGTGGAATTGCCTGTAACATTATCACACCCCCAAACCAAAAGGGCAAGCATGTTTGGTGGGATGGAGATTTGAACCCATGATTCTCAGATTACAAGTCAAGTGTCCTTACCACCTAGCCATGCCAAGCCTTACCAGAAGAAATTAATCATTAACAACAAAACATTACTGCAGTATATGGATGATATTATAGTTAAAAATATATCAATTATTTCAGACAAGAAATCACCAAAACACTTCAAAAAGGAGCTAATAATGATGCCAAAAACACGAGTACCAGAAGAAAACTTGGACAATATATATTCTCAGCATACAACGAGATACAGCGAGTTATATCTACTTTGGTCATTAAACAATACAATATGGATCCATCAGGACACAACAACAACATCTGTAACACATCTTTGAGAAATAGTGCTTACATCTACTTTGCTCATTACACAATAATTACATCTTTAACATATCATTGACATTTTTGATGAGCACAATAGTGATATTACTCAAAGTATGTAAGAGCTTATTACCATTACTACATACAATTCTGTCCATCTGACATACAATATCTAACCCTACTACACAGGTATTCTGTTCATCTAACACTACTACACAGGGGATTCTATTCATCTAACACACAGTTTATAAGATTGCTACTGAGGTGATTCTGTTCACCTGTCTCACAATTTTTAAATGTAAGCTCATGAATTCCATGTGACTACTGCAAGACAAACCCAAGAGGTAGAAAATATCACACATAATTTAAATGTGATACATGAAATTGTACCTGTTTTTATGTACATTTGTTCTGGTCAATTATATATTTATCACATAATCAAAATAGAAATGCAAATATGCCTGAAGTGTGGTAATTTTAGTTTAGTCAGATAAAACTATAACTTTTACAGAGTGAACAAAAAGAAAAAGACATTTCAGTTACATGTATAAAACGACAAAAATATCACATACTGCAAAACAGAAATTATGCTTTTCAAATTTAAGACGTGTACAAACCAGACACATCTAGTTTGTAATTATTTCACCATTGACTCAAAACTCTTACAACATCAGCAAAAAAGTCGTATAATGATGTTTGATGCTGAGAAGTAGTCTCGTAAGTTATAATGTATTGTTATTATTAGTGATGAGTAACCATACAACTGTTTTTAAGTTTCATTGGAAAACCACAAATGTTTTATTAATGCCTTTGAAACTAGAATCTATCTATTTGTATTGTATAGCATTTTTTATGCTTACATTCACTGATGGAGGTGACAGCTACTAGGTTTAACTAGGACCCTCCTGTATTCTTTATGACATAAGGAGTGGTAGACAGCTCAACACTTTCAAAGTTCCTTTTTAAACAAAAACTTCAAATAATGTTATGAAAATGTGACTGAAATGTGTGTTAAGAAACATCTTGTTTTTTAATAATAAAGTATGTAACCAAATCAACAAAGTTTTCATCTGCTCAGTTGATAACTTTTTGTTATAGACATACTTTTAAGATTAAGTAAAATTAAACATGTTTCACTTAAAAAGTTTGGGTTTTGTAGCAAAGACAGCTAGGTAACAAAAATAAACCTTGTAATATCCTTTATCTGAGAGATTTGTTTAAATTCTTTACCATTATCTTTTGAATACTGTGCAAGTTGAAAACCCAGGATTGAAATATTCACTAGAAAACCAGCAACTTCACTGACACCTGAGGTTAAAAATCATCAAATAAGAACAACCATTCAGAAAATGATTTTCTAGCTACACTAAATGTTGTGTACACTTGGACACTGATGTTAATGGTCAGACAAAAACCAAATAAACAGATTTATTTCATATATTACAAAGCTAATATAATATGTAATACACAGTTCTTGATGTCCAGTGTATTAATAAAATCAGAGGGTACATAAGACACACAAACCAGCTTTGAAAATAAAACATGTATACTCGGACTGGACTCGACAATGTTGCCACTACAAGTCTTGAAATGACGAAGCATACTGGATAAACAATAACTATTAATGTGATTAAGTGTATGTTACATTTTCTGTATATCTGGGTCCCTCACTGATAAGAAAAATACTTAATGAATCTGTTTTAAATCACAATAAAGTAAAATCAGTGTTCCTAAGCTATCAGAATGCAGTCATAAGAGAATGTAGTATTGTTAAGTTATTAGAAGAAAGCCATGTATAAAGGGGTATTGTTAAATGTGTACAAGACAGGTACAATAAAATGGAAATATATGTATTTCTAAGCTCATTAGAGGACAGAATTATGGAATCTGGTTATAATAATTATAAGCTATTAGAAGGTTACACACTTGATATCTCTCCAAACTAACTACATCTGGTAAACAGATTAAATACATGTACTCATAAAATGCAAACTTTTTATAAAAATGGTTAAAACAAAACAAGTTAAAACCAACATTTTTTATGCCACTTCCACTTTTCTACTTAACTTTTGTCCTGTTAAAAATACACAAAAATAGTTATAAATCCATTCCAAATGTACCACTGAAGAATCACGGCAACTGTGATTCCAACTGCAGACTGACTTTAAGACACACTGTCTTGTTCTTCCAAGTATGAGGAACTGCTGTGAATTGAAGGCTGCACTGGGTTCGAAGAAGAAGTGTACATGCTATCAGAGTTTACTACTGATGCTGAACGAGATGTTTCACACTCGTAATACGCTGCAGGATAAAGTTCCTCTGGAGCTGTATACAATAAACAAGTAATAACCATAAATTTCATTTATATGTATTTATTTACTATCTGAATTACCATTATTACTTAGTTGTACAATAAAACCTCTAAAACAATACTGTCAAGCTTAACTGTCACTTACCATTATCACTTAGTTTTATAACAAAACCTCTTAAATAATGCTGCCAAGTTAAACTGTCACCATTATCATTTAGTTTTATAATAAACCTCTAAAATAATACTGTCTATTGTAATTGTCACCTACTATTATCACTTTGTTTTATAATAAACCTCTAAAATGATGCTGTTTTTGTAACCATCACTTACCATTATTACTTAGTTTCATAATACAGCTTTTAAATAATGGTTTTGAACAAAAGACTTCTTTACTAACCAGCTCGAACAACTTCTTCAAACTTGTACTTCTCTACAGAGACAGGCTGATTGGTCCACCTGTGTTTTTCAACCTCAGTTAATGGAGCACGCTCATTTGGGTTAGGATGAAGCAAACAAGAGATTAAGTCCATCAGATCTGGGGAAGAAAAATAACTGTGTATATTATAGGTTAATTGGAGAGATATGTATATTTGTTGTTTCAAAGATCAGTCAATCAAACTACTAGATATGTTTATGTAGGGGTTATCTGCACTAGCCATCTCTAATTTTGAACTGAAGGACAAAATGGAAATTACCAAGTCATCAGCACAAACTCTAATTACCTTTTGGTAGGCAAACAGCAGAATTTTATTGTCATTCTTATAACTTACCCATAGAATAAATTTTTTAAACACCCCCAACCCATCTATACAGGGATATAAAAGATGGTAAACTCTCAGACACACACAGTCAGTCAAATTAGCTGTGGTCAACCCCAGAACACACAAAAAGTGTAATTATACTGCTATGGAAAATTAATATTTAGTTCACAAATCTTGATAAAGGAAGCACAGAAATACAGCTGTAATGTCTGTTAGGAAAGCAATCATTTAACCCATATGTTAATTTCTTAGCACAGAAAGTTAATAATTACTTGCCATTAGACACTTGAAAAGGTGGCTTAAGAATGGCAGCAATGGTTTCTTCTACATCAAAGAAAGGGTTTTCTCCAAATATTAATGTGTAAAGTGTCACCCCCAGAGCCCACATTTCAAGCTCTGGTCCACGGTACCTGGGAATAAAACAGTCCCATACTTTTAATAGTCCTACATCTCTAATTCAACATAAACAAACTTCTAATTACATGATTCCTAAATATTAATTTATTATTATGGTTCATTCACTGAAATATTTAATTAATCAAGTTAACAGTTTATATTCTAGTTACCCTTCTTCAATCAGTGAATATGTCACATAGAGAGCTAAAGTGACTTCTTCAATCAGTGAATATGTCACATAGAGAGCTAAAGTGACTTGTTCAATGAGGGAATATGTTGAGTAGCAAGCTAAAAGTGACTTGTTCAATCAGGGAATATGTTGAGTAGCATGCTAAACGTGACTTGTTCAATCAGGGAATATGTTGAGTAGCATGCTAAACGTGACTTGTTCAATCAGTGAATATGTTGAGTAGCAAGTTAAAGTGACTTGTTCAATCAGTGAATATTTTTTTTATAAGTGCACTAAACTTACTTATTTCCTACTAAAACTTCAGGGCTGCAATATTCCATCGTCCCACAGAATGTAGAGTAGTACTTTCCAGGAGAGAGAAATGTGGCTGATCCAAAATCAATCAACTTAGCATGAAAGATCTGATCCAGGATTACGTTTTCATCTTTGACATCTCGATGAATAATGTTTAGTTTATGCAAGTGAACCAATGCTGCTACAATCTGTAACAATACAGATCACAGATAAATGCAAACATAATTTGTTCATATATCTGATGTCTTAATCCTGAAGAGAAGTGATCTTTCTAACAGTTTCTGACATAAGAGTTCAATTGTCATGAAGATCACCATGACTGAACTTATGAACACATCTTAATATAAAAACAAAAAATTGAAATATTTCTTAGCTGACCAATATATAAAATATTGGAATACAGGGAAGTCAAACCAATTTTCTTTCAGAAGAGTATCTATGAATTTCTATTTGGCAAAAACATCATAGAAAATGTGCAATAATTTCAAATGTTTTACCTGACCAACCAATACTACTGACCTGTCTAAAAATGTAGCTGGCTAGTGGTTCATCCAAGTGAGGATTTCTATCAATGAACTCAAACAGGTCCATACCAGACCCATGTTTCTCCATCACCATCTGAAAATACTTACTGTTTTCAAAAATGTCCAAAACCTGAAAATAGAAAATTCATACCTTATAGAGTGCTAATTTATAAAAGCAACAGTAATAAAATTTTTTTTTTGGAATAAAATATTCCAAGAATAAACATTTCAAAAACTTTATAAAAGAATATACAGCATTGGTTATAACTTATGACCACATAGCAACAACACTTGAAGTTTAAAAGAAATGATATCAAGCTTGTCATATGTCAGAAGCTAAAACTTGAGTCAAGGATGGTCATGCAAGTCTCAGCTCGACACTTTAACACTATATTTTTGGTAGACTTATACCTCTTGGATTGTACACTTTGTTAGATATGTTTATCCTTGTTGATTGATGGACTCGTGTATTTTGTTTACTGTTTACTATAGTAAGAAGTATTAGAATTCTAGCTGTCTTCTGACTGTATTGGCATTATCTTCTACCTTTTATTACGTAATATCACTACCATAAGTATCACAGTAAGTAACTGTTGGACCATCATACTTGATATCAATATCAAAAATATTCACCATTTTTATTTCTTAACAAACTGATATTTAACACCTTAAAAAATAGTTAGAAAAAATTAAGATCCCTCCCATCAACCTTATCTAATCATAGTTAAGGTAATAGGAAACAACAAAACACACATACAAGTAGAATTTTTAGAATTTATAGACATGGATGATAAGATACTTTACTGTTCCCTGATAAAACTATGTACCTGAACTATATTTGGATGGTTGAGGCTCATGAGCAAGCTGATTTCAGTAGGAACCCTCTTTCCGAGAACACTATCGTATATCCAACATTCATCATAAATCTTTGATTTCCGAATGAACTTTGTTACAACCTTGAAGAATATTTGTATAAACATAATAAAAAGTTTGAAACTTAAAATTATGACAAAAAAGTATTAAATGTTTTCTTCTTTAAAACAACTAGGAACCACTACATTGAATGGAACATATGACTTAAATTATAGTTAATAAAAACAATATTAGTAGAGTTTCAGTGTATTGTTTTTCTAAAATAAGTCTTCTTGGGGTTAATATTGTACAGGCAGTACCATATAAAATAACACTTCATTACAGTTAACTAGAGCCATCTTGTGGTCCATATTACAGAAACCGAGAGGAAGGATGAATACATTTTTTATTCATTACCTATAGACCCAATTAAAAACACACCAATAATTAATAAAATAACTTAGATGTACTGGTAACTGAAAACTGTTGAATCACAAAATCACAATCCTTCACTTTCAGAAAATGTGACATTTAGAAGAAAGAAAGAAACAAAATAAAAAAACACTCACCAGTAACCTGTCAGTGTTTCGATAGGCTATTTTAACACATCCAAATGCCCCTTTTCCAATCTGTTCTAACGTTGTGTACTTCTCAGAATACGAGCCACTTGTGTAATCTCCAAATGCAGGTTCTACAGATGCTCGACTTGCATTTAAACTAGCAACATTACTTCTTTCAAGACAGGACTATCATGTGAAAGAAAAGTAAGTGATATTTGAAAACTACAACTTATAAGTTGATATGATTCAGATGTTGGAACAATAGCGTTGGGTACAGTAATGACAAAAAGTAACATCACATATTACAATGAACTTTTTTTTTTTTTTTCAAAATTTTTCTAGAATGTGAGTGTGAACTTTTTATTAAATTATTTTGGTCACCTACAGTTTAAATCTAGTTGTTATTCATGATAAGAACTTGGGAGTGAGAGTAAAGAAAAAAAACGTATATCATGTCAATCACACTATATCCCCTACATCCAATTCCTTTTACCCATTACACTGCACAAGACTTTTTTGAAAAGTTTTTGCTGATTGTGACAGGTACCTGATGGGTATGCACGAATATAGTTTTAGTTTTGCTTCATCATGTAGGAACTCTGAGAAATACAGTTAACTGTTTACCGGCAATAACATATTTAATTGCGTTTATGTTTCTAATACGCTACTGAGTTCAACATAAAAGTGTTTTGCTCCTGATTTTCGTTTGTATTCAATGTCTGGTGCATCACATTGCAGTGTTCAACAGCAGTCAGGAAGCATTGATGGATTCCAGTTGCCCTGATATCGTTTCTCCATTATAGCAATGTCCTGGTGAAACCTTCCACCGTGTTCGTCACTGACAGCACCAAGAGTTGCAGGGTAGAAGTCCAAATGTGAGTGGAGAAAATGAATCTTTAGTGACATGTTGCACTTCATTGTTTTGCATGGTAGAAGTTTGTCTACCAGCTGAATGTATTGTGGGGCTCTGTAATTGCCAAGAAAATTGTCAACGTCTTTGAAGACTTTCCAGGCAATCTTTTCCGGCCCAACTAACAGATCTTCGAACCGCTTGTCACTGATAACATGTATGATTTGAGAGCCAACAAAAATGCCCTCCTTGATCTTGGCCTCAAGTTATTCTTGGGAACATCTGTCTTAAATAACAAAAACCATCGCCTTCTTTGCTCACTGCTTTCACGAAATTCTTCATAAGTCCCAATTTTATGTGAAGAGGAGGCAAAAAAATCTTTGCAAGGTTGACAAGCAGTTCATGCGCCACATTTTTCTGTCCTGGAACTAACTTTTTACAGAGTGGCCAGCTCTGTCTAGAATAATGCGACTTTTTGGCTCGATTGTCCCATTCACAGATGAAACAACAGTACTTTGTATAGTCGAGCTGTCGTCCCAGTAACAGAGCAATGACTTTCAGATCTCCGCAGATATTCCAGTTATACTTGCTGTACTGGATGTGCTTCAGCAACATTTCCATGTTCTTGTAGGTTTCTTTCATGCATGCTGCATAGCCAACAGGTATTGAAGGGTGAGCATTGTCATTGTGTAACAGAACAGCTTTGAGGCTTAACATTGATAAATCAATAAAGAGATGCCACTCTTGCAGTTCATGGTCACAACCCAAAGCAGAGAACAATCCTTCGATGTCAACACAGAAACAGAGACTGTCAACTTGTGCAAAGAATTTGGTTATATCATCTTGGCGGCTTCAAAAAACATAAATTTTCATACCTGGTGACAGGAAACATCATTATTGCAGTCTTGAACCCATCAATTTGACTTTGCTTTTGACAGACCCAAATCTCTGACAGATCGTTTAATTCTGGCTGTATTATGAGATGTGGATCGCCTGAGAAGCATGGTTCAAAATCCAGATCACTGTCACTGCCAGTTCCCTGCATTGCAGTTTTTCATCTGATTCGTCTAAGGTCCTCTGAAATTGGAAGACTGTTGTCATGTGGTACAGGTCTTATTATGAAGGCAAATTAGGGTACTCAACTGACTTCTTGTTTTTTGCAGGGAAACCAGACACATTAGTCAAACAGAAGTAACAGTCCGTCACATGGTCTTTCTGTTCTCGCCATATCATCTAGACAGCAAAGGGCATTGTCTTTTGAGTGCCTCTGAGCCAAGCTCTCAGACAGACAGCACATATCACATAACAAATGTAAGGTGCCTATTCCTGATCTTGATTACCAATTTTACAGTTGAAGTACAGATGATATGCTTTCTTCACAAGAGCAGTCATTATGCATCTCTGATGAACAACTGTATACTCGCCACAAATATAGCAAAATGTATTGGGGCTGTTACAACATTGGCGAGACATATTGACCAACATCAATCGTCCTGTAAAATGTCTATAACATCTAACTTACTTGTTACAGTGCTAGTGAGGCAATGCTATATTCTGAAACAATATGTACACACTATAAGGTCTACATTAATCCAATGAGCAGCATCCGTGTATGCAAGCCACTTTTACAGCCTGCTGAGACAGTGTCAAGCTGCCTCCAGCCTGGCTAGGCATGCCTGGGCTGTACACTTCCACAGAATAGCTTCCAACCTGGCCTGATTTCATGCAGACTGCACAAAACATTCTTCATAGGTCTCTTACAGAAACAAAAATTTTTGGACACAAATATAAGAAAAAACATCACAAAACTGAAAATTTCGATGAAACGGTACGTGATGGGCAAATGTGGATGTGATTTTGTGATCATCAGCCGAAAATCTATGAGGAACACCCAACAGTGTTCAAGAAGTAAAAACCTTGTTGTGCAATGTTATCAGAGATCACCAGGCTGGCTGGGATACAGCAAACATTGTAGTACTTAAGATACTTCTCACAATCAAATGCTTGAGCAAGATTAAGCTTGTGATGTGTAATTTACATAAAGTCATTACACATAAAAATTAGATTTGTTGCTTTAAAACCAAATTCTTTGTTATCAATATTTTATTTCAACTGAAATTATTCATCATTCACAAGAACTGGTCAACTAGAAAACATGTCTTCTTAAGAATTTCATGTTTTATATGTCAGTTATGTAATATTAAAGGAAAAATCTGTAACATTGCTAATTACACATCAAATCACTAAATTTAAAAAGTGTCAGAGTATCCAACTTACTTTATAGTTTGTTAAACTATGTGATATCTTGAGATGGTCAACAATGCTGAATATTTCTGGCCAAACAAAATATAGCAACTGATAGGGTCACCAAGATTTAAATAAGTAAAATAGTTTATTTTTTGTACTTTATGCTGTTGTATTTAGCTGCTAAAATGCATTTTTCAATATTGGGAAATTTATTCAATTTGCAGACAGCTAACATTAAGTTCAACTTTTACCTGATTTTTGGACACAACTGATGACTCAATTTCTAAAGTACTGTTAAGGCTGGAAGCTAGGGTCAAAAACTGGTAAGGTCGTCCTCCTTCTGCTTCCTCCTCTGGATCTCGAGATACCCACAGGCAGTAGAGAACTTCATCATCTAAGTCAACTCTTCGAATATTGTAGATGACAGCTAAACAGTGCGATAAAAATATTTTAGCTGTTTATGTGGTTAAGTTCACACTAGTGTCTTAATTATCTGCACCCTCCATTACTGGTGATCCCCAATCACTCAGCTTTTTCTTGCTTCCATATTTTCTCAGAATAATTGTGGCCTTAAAATTCTATAAAATAATTTACATATTCTGATGAAATTTTTTGTTCAAAAAATCAATTTTGGTTGCTAAACCTCAGGCATTGTAGGATTTGGCATGCATTTAAATTATAAGTAGGACAGTTCAAGCCTAGCCTCTTCTACTTTTAGCTTTTAAAACAGGAAAAAAATATTTAACTTTATCAGATTAGCGATTAAAAACACAAAATACACAAAGGTTTCATTAAAATTCCACTCTAGTTGTAAGCCATTTTTTTCTGTGCTGCACAGTGGGTGTTCTTTTAGATTTAAACCATTATTTTGTGCTGCACAACAGGTGTCCTTTATTTAGTTGTAAACCATTCTGTTCTGCACTGCACAATAGGTGTCCTTTCAGTTTTAAACTATTCTGTTCTGCACAATAGGTGTCCTTTTAGTTTTAAACCATTCTGTTCTGTGCTGCACAATAGGTGTCCTTTTAGTTTTAAACCATTCTGTTCTGTGCTGCACAATAGGTGTCCTTTTAGTTTTAAACCATTCTGTTCTGTGCTGCACAATAGGTGTCCTTTTACTTTTAAGCCATTCTGTTCTGTGCTGCACAATAGGTGTCCTTTTACTTTTAAACCATTCTGTTCTGTTCTGCACAGCAGGCATCTTTTATTTACAGATGTATGCTCAGATTGTGTTGGGGTGTCGCTCAGCAATCCACCAGAGACATCCATACATATGAAGCAAGGTCAATAGATAGGCAAACATTATCATCTTTGATGTGAATCACACCTGTGGTTGATTGTTAGAGGAGCACTGCCATTACTTTCTCACTTTGCCAGGTTACCATCATGTACGAACCATTCATCAACGTCAATGCCTAGAATTGATAGGGCAGTTTTTCTGATGTTTAAAGAGTGAGAGTTTCAAGAGTCAGTACAAGTTGAAGTTGTGGCAATAAACAAAATTAATAAAAAAATTACAGGAAACCAAAACTATTCCATATTACATTATGTAGCATGTTACTACATAATGCGATATGGAATCCACCACACATAACTGAACAAACTACACAAGTTTCTTTAGCTGGAAGAATAAAACATACAATGACAACGTGATTGCACACAAACCTGTTCATCTAAGGAAAAGTTGTCCTATTTTCTTACAGATAACTGATATCTGTATCTTAAATTTGTTTTAACAGACTTTTTCAAAATAATTCATATGCATAGATTTGCATTAATTTTTCACAGGTATAGGTAGGGTAAGAATGCAATTCCATGTCTATAGAAGAAAAATTACTGAAATTTAGGGCTATATTAACAATTATATTGAACTAAAATAAAAACAAGCAACAAGCAGAGAAAGAGTGTGACTGACCGACTGGCTAACACTTATGACTACGACCACTTTTATAATTGTACAGAATCTCCCACTGGGTAGATCCATGTTTATAAACACATACAGAATCTCCTCTTGGTAGGTACATGTTTAAAAAAATATACAGAATCTCCGCTTCGTAGGTACACATTTAAAAACGTACAAAATCTTTCCTTGGTAGGTACATGTTTAAAAACACGGACAGAATCTCTCCTTGGTAGGTACATGTTTAAAAACATGTAGAGAATCTACCCTTGGAAGACCCATGTTGAAACACGTACAGAATCTCCACTTGATAGTAAAGCTTTGGAAAAAAAATTGCCAGAGTAATTTAAAAGAAACTTAATTCTATGTTTTTAGAATCATCTTTAAAACTAGTCCTAATATAAGGATAAAAGAATAACATTTAGAAAATGGTAATTAGGATATTTTAAAATTGCTTTTGGCCAGAATTTTGAAATAAGCCAATCTATGCTGTAAACCTTTCTTTAAAACTATCCATAAGTACTGACTGTACACTTGTTTTACAAATGAATTTGACAAACAATGGTAACGTGGAGAGCAACTACCTCATAAAGTGCAACATTTGTGGAGAAAATGTACATTTGTACATTAGTGTACAAAAGTATTGGAAGAAAGTTATAAATAACACTCTTCCTAGTTCAAGTGTTTCTTCCATAAAACTGAAGTTATAAAATAACACTTTATAGTTCAAGTGGATGGTTGGTTGATTTAGTGTTTTATGGCACAAAGCAGCTAGGCTATCTGCACCAAACATCCAGTAAAAAGTTAAAAGTAAATTTAGTAAAATTCATAAAAGGAAATTAAGGTAAAACAAAACAAACTTTAAAAATAATATAAATAGCATAAAACCAATGTTTACATTTAGTCTACAATACCAACAAAAAAACTACAGTAATTCAAGTTTTAAAGGACTTTCTATAGTGTAACTGTAATAATCACAACTCGCCAAGAAGACTAACAGGTAAGTACAAAAACCACCATAAGTCACCTGAAGTTGGCCTTTCCAGTCCTGGTTTCAAGTTATTTAATGTTACGGCCAGTTTCTAATTTCAAATCAAACTAGATCAACTGTGATTTTTAAAAGGAAGACACATTAAAAAGGTGTAATGTATAAATTAAAAAACTTAAATGGCATAAAAGTGATAAATGGCTTTTAAAAAACTAAAAACATTACCAAGGTTGACAGTATCACCATCACCAATAACACTGTCTAATGTTATGGACAAACCTTGGGACTGAACATGCTTAAAATGGTGCCATCGTTGTGAATCGTAACGATAACAAGAAAGTAAATTGTGGTTTATTGTGATCTGAGTGTTACACAAACTACACACTGGTGTAACAGTTCCAGATAAAAGAAAACAATGAGTTAAAAAATTGTGACCAAGGCGTAGTCTAGTTAAAACAACTTCCTCTTTCTGATCCTTACGGAAACAAGATGGGCAAAGTCCAATACAGGGTTTTATTTGGAAAAGTTTGTTTTCGCGTTGCTCACTCCAAGTCTTCCGCCAGCTGGCACGGAACCGGCCTTGAATACAGGACCATAGTCCATGTATGAGACAGGCACAGTGGTGATAGTAACAGAGCAGATAGACTTAGCTGCAGTGTCGGCGAGCTCGTTCCCACGAATGCCAACGTGGCCCGGTATCCAGAAAAACTGAATAGAAGTAAAGTTTAAAGAGAAACGGACTAGTCGGTTATGAATATCAGCGAGAACAGGGTGTCAACTAACATGAAGTGATTACAGGGCCAGTAGAGAACAAAGCAAATCAGTATAAATAGTGCAGTTTGAGTACTGCTTAGCTTCTATGTGATCCAGGGCAAGAGAAATGGTGTACAGATCAGCAGTGAACACAAAAGCTGTAGAGAAGGTTTTGCATGCAACCACCAAGCCACAACAAACCATGGCAGAGCCCACACAGTCACCTGATTTCGAACCATCTATATAAAGAGGAATGGAAGGATGGTTCAAAAGATGTTCAGCAAATAGTAAACAGTGTTTCCAATCAGGCGTGTCTACTTTTCTCAGATGACAAAAAGATAAGTCACAATTGGGGAATGTAAGAAGCCATGGTGGGATGGGCTTACCAGTGGATACAGCAATGTTATCTAAGGACAGACCCGATTCATACAAATGCGCCTGGATACGAAGGCCAAAAGAAGCAATGGCAGACCGTCTGATCTGAAAATGCATGACCCATCGAGGAAGGAAAACACAACTGTTTGGAAAGCTGGAAAGAAGGTTCATGAGATTCTGTGTATAAGCTCTGAACTGGGGAAGTGCAGAAAGCCCCAGTGCAGAGCTGAAGTCCTTGATGATGTATAGGGACTAGCATCTTTAAGGCCGATGGTCTGGCAGAGCCACAGACCAGTGATTCATAGTTGAGTTTTGATCGATTAAGAGCACAATATATCTTCAGCATAGAACATTGATCAGCTCCCCAAATGGTGGAAGAGAGGACATGGAGAATGTTCAGTGCTCTTGAACATTTGACCCATAGCTGCTTGATGTGTGGTACAAAGGTCAGCTTATGGTCAAAGATAAGCCCCAAGACTTTAGTCTCAGAGACCACAGGCAGCACAATTTCACCAATACAGCATTCAGGATCAGGGTGAATACCCCGTTGGCAGCAAAAGTGCCTCCAAACAGTTTTAGTGAGAGAGAAGGTAAAGCCGTTTGCTGTGTTCCACTTCAGTAAACGATTGAAGGCAGTCTGTAGCTGCTGCTCAATATACCCCATGTTCGATGACTGACATGAGATGTGAAAAGTCATTGACATAGAGCCCGTTTGCAAGAGTGAGAGGGAGTTGTTCAGTGATGGCATTAATTTTTATACTGAAAAGTTTGACACTCAAAACACAGCCTTGAGGGACTCCAAGTTCCTGTAGAAAAGAACGGGAAAGTGTCAAACCCACACGAACTTGGAATCTCCTGTCCATTAAAAAATTTTTAATAAAAATGGGCAAATGGCCACATAACCCACATATATGGTCTTGAAAGAGAAAGGCTTCTCTTATTGATGTTTCAAGTCGAATTAGGTGGTCAATGGTGGAGTGCTGTCGTCGGAACCCACACTGGGTGGAGGAGAAGAGGTTGTTTGATTCGAGGAACCAAACAAGACGAGCATTAACCATCCTCTCTAAAGTCTTACAGAGGCAGCTCGTCAAAACAATTGGACGATAGTCTGAAGGAATCTTGGGATCTTTCTCAGGCTTGGACAAAAGTAGGAGAATAGCCTGATGCCAGGTATCAGCAGAAACATTCTCCTGCCAGATCCAGTTAAAAACAATCAGAAGAATAGCAAGAGAAGCAGAAAATAGATGGTGCAGCATCTCATAGTGTATATCATCAGGTTCAACCAGTGTACTGCCAGACCGATGAAGGGCCAGTTTGAGTTCCACCAGTGAAAAGGGATGATTATAGTCATAGAGACAATCAGCTCTAAAGGAAAGAGGCAATTGCTCTGCCTGAGTCTTGATGGCTAAGAAGGTGGAAGAAGAAGCAGAAGTGCTAGATATCCAGCAAAAGCTTTCACCTAGAGTATCAGCAATGCTCTGGGTATCAGCCACTTCCTGGCCATCAGAGAGCAAGATTGAAGAGACAGTTACATTTTCCACTGACCTTTCAAATTTTGTCCCATATGACTTTGGAACTAGTGGTAGAAGATATGATGGTTGTGAAGTTAATCCAAGATTCCTTGTGGCTATGACGTCTTACACACCTAGCATGTGCATGGGCCTGCTGGAAAGCAATGCGGTTGAAGAGTGTAGGATATCTATAGAAAGTATCCCAGGCTAGTTTTTGAGCCTTCCGTGCCACGTGGCAGGCAGGATTCCACCATGAATGAGGATATAGTGGAAAAGGTATTGAGGTTTTAGGAATACATTGAGCAGCTACTTGTGTAATACAGTCAGTTACTGCTGCCACACAGCTGTCTATTGATGGCAGGATCAAGTTCTGCAAGAGCAGTGAAAGAAGGCCAGTTTGCCTGATCCAGCTTCCACTGGGGCATGCGGGTTGGGGGGCATCAACCACGGCCAGTCTCTCTCAAGATTATAGAAAAATAATCACTGCCTCATGGATTATTGCCAACCCTCCATGAAAAATGGGAGAATAACGAAGGGGAGCAAATTGAGAGATCAAGAGCAGTAAAGGACTGACTAGGGGCATTGAAATAAGTAGAAGAACCAGTATTGAAAAGAGAAAGGTTGTGATCAGAGAGCATACGCTCTGCAGAGTGACTCCTATCAATATTGGCACTTTCCCAGAAGGGATGATGTCCATTAAAGTCCCCTAGGATGAAAAAAGGGAGATGGCAACTGTTTGATGAGAACATCAAGGTGTGATTGATCACATGTCTTTCCAGGTGACAGGTAGAGAGAAAAAAACAGTGATGGTATGACCCAAGAAAACATGGATGGCTACTGCCTCCAAGGGTGTGTCGAGTGGCAAAGACAGGGTGGGCACATGCTGATCAACCAACAATGCCACCCCTCCATCACACAGCCTGTCATTTCTGTATAAATAAAACTGCTGAAAGGTGACTGTATTGGCAGGTTTTAGAAATGTTTCCTGTAAGAAAAGACAAACAGGATGGTAGGAAGCAATCAGTGTTTTGATGTCATCCAGATTAGAACATAAACCTCAACAGTTCCATTGTATCAAGGTGGCCATTTTTATTTACGTGTTGGCGAAATGGGTGGAGAACCTTTCTGTTTAAGACCACATCTTTTTTCCTTACTTTCCTTATCTGAAGGAGGTCTACTGACCTCCATGGATCCTGCCCTGGGTGATTGGGCAGGTGTTTGCTGTTGGAAGGGGATTCCAGAGACTAAGGATGTAAACAAATGATTGTTTTGCTTCTTGGGGTGAAAGAGGAAGATGGATCCGAGGAAATGCCTGTACCTGGAACCAAATGATGTGGATCTTGGGGTTTGATAGAATGTATATAAGGGGCAGAGATAGCTGGTGAAGTTGATTAATCAACCTTTTTAACCATGGAGGTCAAAAGACTTTTCATTTGTTTGGAGAATGATTCTTTTAGGAGGCACAGATAGATCTGTTTGCATTCCCACAGTTGTTGTGGAACGAAGTGCAGCAGCATATGTCCGAGATGAGGTGGTGGACAGAAATATTTGAGCCTCAGGATAGGCAATGTTATGAACTGTTATCAAACACTGCACATCTTTTTCTTCCAGCCATTTAGGGCAAGAACGAAATTAGGACGGATGAAAGCCATTGCAATTTATGCAATAAGGGTCCATTTCACACTCTTAGGCATCATGGTCCTTGCCACTGCAATGAGCACACGTCAAAGAACCACGACACGACATCTTCGAGTGACTGAAGTCACTGGAAACGTCAGAAAGGATTTGGAATATATGGCCATACTCTGCAATTAAGATAATCTGCCTTGATGGTGACAGGCAGATCTGGTGACGTAAATTTGAGAATGAGGACATTGGTCGGCACAATAATTCCATCTTTGCGAGTGGAGATTTGCCTCACTGCAGAAACTCCTTGGGTGAAGAAACCAGCGAGAATCTCAGACTCAGAGATGTTCTTCAAATCCCTCTCAAGAATAACTCCTCATGATGAATTCAAAGTAGCATGAGGTGTAACCTCAATAGGTATATCCCCAACTGCTTTTGAATGCAACAGGAGTTCACTGTGTTGAGATGTGGATGTTCCACCAATATTTCACCAGATCGAAGCTTCTTCACTGACTTTGGAGAGCCAGCAAGTCCCTCTAGTCCCTTCTAAATGAAAAAGGGAGACACTTGCCCTAAAGGTTTGTCTGAAAGTGAGTGCAATATATGAAAATGAGGTACATCATGTGGCACAGGTGGTGAGGATTGCTGCTCAGAATCTTCAAGATGTGGTCACTTACCTATAGAGTGTTTTTTCACTATTTTATTAAGAGTTTTAATTGGAGTATCCATAATAAAGGGAAATTTCAGTGCCCACTAACCCCACCCATCATGGAGCCCTACGTGGGGACACACTACAATGTGAAGCAAGGACACTGCAGCAACGTCAGGGTTTCGTGAGCACTATACCCAAACACCAGCATCAGATACAATGTCTGCAACACCTGTTGAGAACATCCAACACTGATACTTGGTTGATCCTAACCCAAGTGGACCATTCCAAGGCTGCCCATCTACAGGAATTCAAGGCTAAAGTGGTGTTTCAGGGTTGGACCCCTCAACCACCAGGATCCTCTCCTCCCCTTCACGGGTTGTCATGCACAGCAAACACGAGTGGATGTTTAAATCCAAGAGAAGGTAAGCTGAAAGAACAGAACCTTCCCTGGGAGGTTCCGTCACCACATACAGGAATCCTCACCGAGGGGTAGTTCAAGTTTCTTCCATAAAACTAAAGTTATAAAATAACAGTTACCACCCTACAGTTGTATAATTATACATTTGTTTATATTGAACTTAAAACATGTAGCAACTAGTTAAAAACACACAAGAATTTGTTGGGCCACAACATATGACCCATGAAATATGATACCAAACATACCACAAAATACCCTGTATGTTAGGCAAGCACAAATACTTTTTTTGAACTTTGCACCATAAGAAACAAAACATCATTAAGTTTGCACACAGCTGTCCACAATCAACTTCTAAGAGGCTTCGTCAATGAAAATAAATTGCATAAAAGTAAGCTATGTGAAAATACCATGTAATTAACCCTTTCACCTCGGTAAATCAAAGTGCTAATGTCACAACTTTTCAGTTACATTCAAATTTTAACTACTATCTATCAATATATATGAATAAATTTAGCATCAAAAGATAGCTAATAAACCAAAGTTCATTACTTAAGTTCTTAATTTTATAATGAAATATTTTTTAATTCCCATTCTTCCCTTGTACAAGAACTTTGTTTATTGATTTTCCCTCTTCTCCCAGAAATAAACTTAATTTATTACTCATTGTTATGATTTCATCACTCAGGTAAAGCATAATTTACATAGCCTTCAATCTTTAGTTAGAGTAACAAAATTAAAAAAATCAGATCCATACTGCCATGCCCACCCATCATGTTCACTCTTTCAGAACTTACCAATAATGCCCTGAAAATTCAATACTATATTATTAAAAATCGCTAAATAAAAGTGTTTCTCTATCAAATAATTTATCATATTATGTTGTCTGTAGAGAGAATTACCAATTTCCTTTATAGTACAAACATTATTCCCGTGGGAAACAAACTGATAAAAACTTAGTTGAATTTTCAATGGCTTCTATTGCACAGCTAGAAAAACTGTAGTTATAGAACATTGTTTTTCATTTTCATGTTATTATTCTGTATTTTTGGTGCAATATTCAAGTAAATAGAACTTGTTTAATGCAGTAGTTCAGTTAATGTAAAAAGTAGGGTTAAGTTTTGTGAAAGTTGACAGTAAACATAAGAGAAACAGTACTCCTTGTTTTTCACATGTATTTTTTAGGTTAGATAACACAAATTAAGTGAATAAATTTGTATGTTATGTAATTCAATGTTGTACTGCAATTTGCATATTCACCATATGACTTACATTTTATGTGGCAAGAAAAAACTAGTTCAAAGGACAATAAAACATTGAAATTTAAGTGTTAGTAAATCTATACTGTTATAAGCTTTAAGCTACTTAGGATAAACAATTGTCATTTTCTGTTACAATATGAAGTCATTTGAGAAAGAAAATAATGGAAATTTAAAATTATTTCCCAATTTTTTTCATGATGGTTACAAGATTGGTCAAATCAACTGACTGTATATAGAGTTAGGGTAACAACCAAAACAGATAAAATGTAAACTTCTTCTGAAAACAAGAGTGGCACCTCAGTAGCCAAGGCGCTTGCAATTCGTTTAGACAGGATTAAAGTAGTCAATGTACTTTTTTTTTTCCTTTTTTATTAGATATATTTTTGTGAGTCAGCAATACCAAGTATGGGACACATATATTTGATTCAACTTTATTACTCATCAGGTTCTCAACCAACCTACTCTCAAATTGAAATTATTTTGGACAAGATTAAATTAATCTAAGAGACCTTGGCCTCGGTCAAATACATCAATTAAAGAGTTTTACTTCCAAAACTATAACTAGATCTCATGCTATAAGACAGTATGATGCAGCTAAAATCATCTGATATTTTAGAAGATTTTAAGGGTTCTGTAAATAATATTTGAAAATTTTCAGATGAAGTATTTTTAACCTTTTCATGAAAATTACTTTTCACTCAGAGAGAAACAACATGCAGGGTAACTTATAAATAAAGCTTTTAACTAACAACATGCAGGGTAACCTGTAAAGTTTTTAATTGACACTGAAGTGATTTTTTTCCTTTATTTTCTTTTTATACCTGAACCCTTTACTGAATGCAGATGTGTGGTATCTGCATCTGTTTGTTGTACAGCACAGAGCTATGCAATATGTATCTGCATCTATTTTTTGTACAGCACAGAGCTCTGCAATGGGTATCTGCATCTGTTTGTTGTACAGCACAGAGCTATGCAATATGTATCTGCATCTATTTTTTGTACAGCACAGAGCTCTGCAATGGGTATCTGCATCTGTTTGTTGTACAGCACAAAGCTATGGAATGGGTATCTGCATCCGTTTGTTTCTTGTACATCACAGATATACATATTTGTAGGCCTTACTTGATGATAATAGTGCAGTCTGTACAAAAATAAATTTGTATTTATTGACTGTAATGTTTATAGGACACACATCTTATAGTCTGTTCTCTCAGTATTTGTAAACTGGAAGTTAAAGATTATCTTCAGTGTAAGAATTATTTGTAGTTTTATTTTTGATCGTTTCTCTAACTTTTATCATCATTTGTTCTCTAATTGAATAAGTGAAGGTTTGAATCACATTGGAGTTGCGAGTCTCTAGCTCATCTTTTGTTAACTGATACTAGATAGACAGTTGAATAAATAGTATTATTTAGAACTCAGCTGTGTTGGTGGAAATTACATTTCTTTTTTATCCTCTCATACTTTACTAAATCTGTTTGACATTGTATGCTATATCTCTAAAACCTGCTAATACAGTAATTAATCTTTAAACACCACCAACTCACTGTCAGGTAGATCTTAGTGTTTCTCTAGTTATTGAGGTTGTGATATGTCTGTGTAACTTTTATTTGAGAACAAAACTAGTTTAAAAGTTCATGATGTGTATTCCTATTTATAATATTCTATAAAACTCTCTCTGCTAATAAAATGCATTTTAGTATAAAACTTAGAAGTCTCTCTCATCACAGAAGAGAAATAACAACTGAAACCTGTATGGATCATGTTAGGGTGCTGGTAACTCATCTTGTGCTAGTGATACAAAGGCCACACCTATAACACGATCCAAAAGATCAGAGTGAAGTTCAAACTGAAGTTAACCCACAATTGGCCACTAGCATTATCTTAGCAAGCCTCCTTTAACAAAGATTAACATTAAAATCATTTGTTATTTTCCATTTCTTACATGTGATCATTGGAATGTTCTATGTGGGACATGGTATGTGGTCAACAAAATATACAACTGAAGACTTTTTTTTTAAGGTATGCAAGACTTGTTTCAAAAACTTAATTGGTTTGTTGCATTAATATTATACAAATTATTTATTAAATGTTCATTAGTTAATTTCATCTGCTGGCCAAATATTCTAAGTTTGTAAAATTTACTTACAAGTCTGTAATGTTACTCATTTAATCTTACCAAGTCAAGAAGTGATTGTTAAACCAGGTTTGGTTAATGATCCTATACATGGGTGTTATATAATTTTTTTAAAAACCAAAGGACAGTTAATACCCCAATATTTTTCTACTGTACTTAAATCAATATGAACAGGGGATCACAGATGATCACCCCATACCACCACCCACACCAAACAAGATATAAAATCAAAAAACCTTAGAGGATCTTTGACCAAAATGTCCAAATCTAAATGTAAACATCTATTATAAAAATTTTGATTAAAGCAAATATAATCGTTTTATTTTTAACCAGTAGTGAATATCTGTAAAACAAAACTTGGATATATGATAATCAAAAATAAATTGACACAAAGTGAAAACTTTTTGTAGTTTATTTTGTGTGATGTTTTCAAAGTATGCTCATCACACAATAGAGATGTCATCTGGATGAACCAATTAGTTCTTTATGATCACTTACCTGTTTTTCTTCGAAAGTCTTGTAAAATAACACTTGTTCATACAACACAAAACTGAGGGAAATGTGATGCAAGCTAGTGCAAAATGAATTTTTTAAAATTAATTTATAGATTGTGTATGTATTACTGTAGAAGAACTAACTTTTGTTCACCAACATAGCCCTTACACTTCTATCAAATAGTTACTAACCAATGAAAATTACTCCATTTACCTAAGTCTGATCCATCTTTGTGTCTTCCAAGGCCAAAAAAACTACCATCAGCAATATCAGGTGGAGAGGGAAGACTCGTTTCTTCCAACCCATTTAGATGTGGAGTCATTTCACAAGGTGTTGACATTGTGGTAACTTTACTACCAAGAGGTGTGTTTTGACTTTTCTCTAGTGTACCTATGGAAGTAATATTCTCTGATGAACTTATTTTATTTCTTCCAACATCTTCCACTTTGTTCACACCTTGAGGAGAAGCAGAACCCATTGTACTCTCTGATCTTATTGGCACAATATCATTTTTCTCACACAAGTTCCTTTCGTAATTTAAGCCTCTATTACTTTCAGTCAAAGCCTTATCGCTTGTATCTATAACTAACTTGTCTGAATTCATATCTATTGCTGTTCCTCTGTTAAAAGAATAACTGGGAGGATTATTTTCTTTGTTGCTGTAACTTGAAGATATGGAACAACCTGATAGATAAGAAGAACCTTTAGGTGAGAAACTGGGCACTGAGCACTGGGTTAAAAATGAACTTGACTGATCACTAGATTTCATTCTGAAGTTTTGAGCAGAATCTATAACATCTTCAATCAAACAATCAATCTGTTTATCTACTGGAGTCGCATTCCTAAAAGTAGGAAAATAAAGACTTCTTACTAAAACTAACAGTGTGCAAAAAACCATGCATATCTTAACCTCATTTTAGAATGTTCGCCTTTTGTTGTGAAGAAATGAAACTACAAAAGAATACTTGTATCTCTCTGACTTAAAATTTACATAATTACAGCTATGTCTACCAATAACACACATTAAGACAAAGGTGGTTGTTTGTATTAGTTAGAACTAGATGTGAGACCAGAGAAGAAAAGATGGTTTTCTTACAGTTTTGGCTTTGGCTACTTCCATTTTAACAAGTCAGTTGAAAGCAGACAAAATCCAATAAACAGTTATGAGAATTACCAGTAGTAAAACAATACAACTGGATATTGTAGTTTAAATAGAACTTAGAATATGCACAATGTGTGTTAAAATATTAATGAAACTTGTATACAAAAATGTAGTGTAAAGATATCTTTTCCCAGAGAGTCCAACAGATATGACAATTCAGACAATAAACGTATATCACATCAGTTGTGTACTACTGTTTATCATATGTTTGTTGAACATTAAAACATTATTAACACTGAGTAAAATTTAATGTTGTTTCAAGTAGATAGCACCATGATATACTACAACAGTCACCTATTTAAAATCAGTTCTTATTATTAGCTCTTTTGGGGTTAGAAATAGGTTTATTCCATTTGACACTGTATTTAAAATTCTAACAGTAAAAATATTCAGGTAATATAAGTTGGCCAGATTTGACAACCCTACCTATCAAAGTATATAATTAAAAACATATTTCCAGGTGCAACAACTAAAACAATATACAAAACACGTTCTCTAACACAGGTGAATTTGTATGTACCACATGCCACCAACATTCAATAACAGTAGAAAAGAATATAAAAATGATTCAAAACAATGATCGACTTAAATACATACATACATACAATACTATACAAAAAACTGTTGTCACAAAGTCAAGAATTAGATTTCAGGGCTACTTTCAAAAAACAATGGAAGATAAATCACAGGTGAAACATCAACATCTTATTAATATTCATATTTAGTACAAAAAAATCAGTAAAAGTGTTTAAGTTAGTCAAACAGTTAATATTGTATGTGTCTCCCTTTTGCTTAAACTACTAACAGTCTTTCAGACATTGTTGCAACACATTTAATCAAACTGTCCTATGGAACTCTATTTCAAACATTCCTACTACACTCCCATAAAGTTTCTTTGGAAGTAACTTTTTGATTTGCCAAGTTTTTGATCCATCAAATCTCCAGATCTGCTCAATTAGGTTGGCACAATGCCAGTCTCCCTTCTGTCCCGAAGGCTGCCTGAACGTAGACACTTGTACATCAGTATCATTGAATTCAGGTGTCCTACCTCTACTTTCCTATTTTCAAATTTACCTGTCTCGGTCTCATGTTATAGGGTGTACTTGCCAGTGTTTGGGGAGCATTTCTAGTCTGTAGCAAGTTGTCAGAGAGTCCAACCAGCATCAAGTAAAACTTCTATGAATCTCTGCTCTACTGACAGCTCTTTATTTTTTGTCTTATTGGGCTGTGGCATGACAACAAAACATAATATAGTGTATTAAGCACTGTTTTTATCAAAGTTTATTTGTGGAGTGTTATTAAACTGATTTTTTCTAGCATATACTGGGAGCATATGCTAGCTCCTTGTAGACTTCTTTCTATATAGTTAACACACTACTTGGAGTACCATGACAGTTATTTCAGACAATAAATTTGAGCAGTATGTTCATTCAAGCAAAACCCTTATGACGTAACCTTGATACAAGTATATATTGGAATAATAAAGAATAAGTATTCTCACTTTGGCTAATTCATTTGTCAACAGGGATTAGTCAAACTTTACCATAATATTGAAATTTACATTCTATAATATAATGGAAAAAAATTCATAAAATGCAAAAAATGACAAAACATTCATTATCCTAACACAGTACTGTGTACACAAACTACTTTTGGTTTTAATGAAATAACCTAAAAAATATTATGATTCATATACTGAAAACAAAGAAAAACATTAAATTAAAAAAATATTTACTTGGTATTACAATCTGTTTGTTTAAACTCTTCATTGTAGTCTTCCATGTCATCGTCAAGAGAGAGACGAGGAACATTATTAGTATTTAGAAATTCTATGTCTTCATAAAATGTTGGTATTATTGTAGATATATTCTGAAAAAGGAAAGACAAAAGCCAAATATCAGTACTTTACTGAAGGAGAAAACAATATAAACATGGAGAAACTAGGTTTATAGCTGTAATACTAAATGAGACATGGTAACATGGTTTTAAACAATGAAAACTATGCCCTTAATCTGAATTGAATTACAGTCAGATATAATTCTAGTAGACTCCATGTATTCTATAATGAATTACAGACAGACTTCCCCTAGAGTGACACATTTTCTCTCAGCATGTTTCCATCCCTATTTGATCCACCACCCCTAGGTAATGTAGGTATTTAAACATAAATTACTCTTTATAAAAATCATCACTGTTCAGATAAACCACATTTATTATAAACTTCAACTTTGGTTACAGAGCTATCAAATAGAAAATGAGATCCCATCTGCCACATCCTCTCTTTCATAATTCATTAATAGTTCACTCTTACACTTAATTAATTATAACCAATAGAAACTTAAGGTTATCATCTACCAAGTCACATGTTGTATAACATTATGTCTGAAAGGTTAAAAATCAATATCACTCAAAATGTGAACATTGTTCTCATGAGAAAGTAAATCTTTGATGAATTTGTAACAACTGTTGTCATAAAGTTAGAAAGTCCAGAAAATGTTTAGAGGTAAGGGAATTTGTCTACCTTTAGCATGTTACTAGTCTATATTGTTTAGAATATTATTTAATTAAATACAAAAATTATTAATTGCAATATTATGAGGAGTATAAAAAAACTTGGATTAACTCTTTGACAAACTGACAGAAATAAAAAAGAAAATTTCATAAATATTTCATTTCTTGTTTTTCATATTTATTCTTTATGTATAAAAAGAACTAAAATGTAAAGATAAGGATATTGTAGGGTAGTTAAGATTAGATTAAATAAAGTAAATACTAATAAAATAAAAATATTTCACGAGAGACACTTGTGAGTTGCTTGTACCACCTGTAGTAGCTCATGGATAATGTAATTCAATATCTTAACATGAGCTGCACTGTTCCTTTAGTGATTTACAACTTACAAGTGTGGACAGTAGTTAGTCATGGCTCAAAGGGTAATAAAACAATAAAATGTAATAATAGATGTATACTGTTATGAATTTAGGATAAATGAATGTTGTTTTATATTACAATATATAGTAATAGAAAGAAAAAGTGGTAACTTAGATATATTTTAATTTTCTTCTATGGTTACAGGCCAGTAAGATTTGCCACTGAGAAAAAAAAAAAGTTTGAAATGTATTTAGGTCTTATGGATTACACAAATGAAGTTTGAAATTTTTAATTTTAAGATAAAAGTTAAGATGTTTAAGATGGGAAAAAGTGTTATATTAGCATGGAAATTACTTTGCACATGGAATGTTCAAAACAGATACTCAATACATTTATGGACATTTATTTCATTATTCTGTTTGGAATGAGACACCAAACTACACAATGGGCTATATGTGCTCTGCTCACAGGTATTGAAACCCAGGTTTTAAGTGGCACGAGCCCCCAGACATGCTGCTGTGCCCCTCGGGGAATATTATATTTGAAATATTCACTAAAAACATTTTTTGTGTGTGTTAAAGACTTATAATATTAAGTGAACTACTGTCAAGTTTGTGAAGATGTAAACACTATATTGAAAGTTAGAAATATTAAATGTGTAAAGATTTTAAATGAGTACAAAGAGGTCAAATGATCAGTCATAGAGACTGACCGCATGTTGAAGTTGTTCGGCTATACCATGTATTCTCTAATTAATGAGTCACATCTAGTTTTTAGAATTTTAGGTAAGATTAATAAAGCCCAAGAGAAACAGTACTAGCCATAAACATTTAATGGTATTTGTTGATTTCTGATGGAAATTTACTTTAAATCTAAATACATTGTCTTTAAAATAAAATTAATCTCACATGAAAATAAAAGAAATTTATTTTTAAAATTCTTAGTTTTCTGACTCATCTCTTTTTTAAAAACTTGACAATTTTAAATTTGTGGTGAAAGAATTTACTAGAAAGTAAACTTTTTGAGGTAAATGGTAACATTCATGTCTACAGCTTCTTAACGTACCTAAGTTAATAAATACATTTATTTAACTGGTAAAGTTCATGTTTGTAGCTCCGTAATGTACCTAGGTTAATCAATACATTTATCTTACTAGTAAAGAACCAAAAACAAATCCACTGAACCACAAAATATACCTTCTGTACTAGTTCTTCTTCTGAATAACCAAATAACATTTGAGAGAAGTTGGTGTTACAAGACAGGATAGTTCCATTTGGGAGAAGTACCACCATTCCACTGATATTAGCAAACACCCAGATACTTCCTTCGTAAAGACATTTCATACTTTCATCTGCAACATCAAAAATTCTTTTGTAAAAAGTAAAAGTTATTTTGGGTATCTTTAGTAAACTGGAATAAATAAATGTTTTAAATCAAAGTATCAGAAAACTAATGTATTATTTAAAGATTTTCAAACTACATAGGTATTTTCAAGTACTCATCACCCCAATACTTGCTGTCACTGTTTAACAATTGTTTTGAAACTTCAAAGAGAAACCTCTTCAACAGTTAAGTCTTTCAGCACAGACTCAGTCCATGGGATCACTGTCATCACCAGTTTGTGGTTGTTATAGTTTTCATGTTGTAACTTTTAAATTAGTAAGAATATGTTAACAGATTTGGAAGATTATCAGCCATGATGACAAGGCTTTCATATGCAAAACATTTTTTATTCTTTTTCAGTTTTAAAATTAAAAATATATTTATGCATCAGAAAATTTTCTAATTTCGCATGTGAAATCTTTATAGCTTCCTGATAATTACCAAACATTTTTATAAGAAACAAATTTACATTTTATCTGTCATTTCACTATCAAAACACTGTACAAGTTTAGTACATTTGACTAATCTCAGGACTACGATAAAAAGTTAGGAAATTAATATAAATTAAACTTTAATCTTGAAGCATTATACATTTAATTATATTTATCATTATTATGATATTGACCTTTCTGCCATGCCTGGCTAACAATACAGAAGTTACAATGATGCAGGACACATGCACTCATGTTACTGCATCCAATAACATGACTGACCTTTACAAAGTGACCTGTCTTGCCTGTTTTAGTGTACTAGTGTTTTGTAAAATACAGTCACATTTCAGTTATATTATATATGTATAAACATTGTTTAAAACTATTGTATCTTCTAATTACCAGCTTTGTACTCGTTTGTTCCTTGTCATAGATTGCTAAGCCTCATTTAAATTCATACATGGAGAATGTGAAACATCTTTATTAGGCTTTACACATAGATATTGAAATAACAAAAACTATATCAATACCACAGAAAGAACTCTACTATAATTTATCAAACTCGGTAACTAAACTGCATTTGGGTCTTAAAAAAATATTAAATGGAGCTTCACCATACCTTATTGTATAAGTTTTAAAAGAACAAGTTTAGTGCCTAAATAATTCAATCACACTGAGAAAGCCATTGTGGGGGTTGACATTCTGAGCTTTCAATTGATTATTCACATGTTGTAAACAGAAGTAGGTAAACATAAGCATGTCTTTCCTAAAATGGAAAGAAGTGGGCAGGGCCACTGTGTTTGATTCAGTACACATATAAAGATGTCAACAAATTTCTACATGTTTAACCAGAAACTCTCACTTCAGTGGGGCTTTAATTCAAGCTACAGAGCTTTCATTTTCTACCAGTTTCATAATTTCTACATAGTTTAAACAAACTCTCCAACTAGAAACATTTGTATGTAAAGAGTTTACAAATAGAGAAAAATACCATAAGAAATGTTAATATGTTCACTTCTCTACACATGTTAAAAACTGGGCATACTCAAGTTTTTCATTGAGTTTGTAATTCTTATATTATCACAACTTTATAATTAGGAGTTTCAATACACAAGTAATGTAGTTTGAAATAATCTAGACTTTCATTGCTAAAACTAACAAGATTTAAAGTTAGAGACCTTTCATTCAGTGTCATACTACCCTCTCAAAGTAAATCTTTATTAATGCTTCAGAATACCTGGTGATATGTGAACTGAAACAGAAATAGCTCCTAATATGGAAGACTAAACTCTGTGGTTTTAGATTATATCAACTCTCATTAACTTAGCCGTGTTAACAGTAAATTAAACAAAAAAAGTTTTGTCTCATTTTATGCACAAGAAACAATTTGGAACTGTAATTCTCATTTGGCCATAGTGTATACATTGTCATTAATCCCAGAGAAAAAAAAAAAAATTTGTTGCCAGAAAATTTGTACACATACACTACTGGGTTCAACAAGCTTTACTGTCTAACATTTCAAATCTTCCTTCATAAAATCATAGGTTCATAATTACTAATACTCTGAAATATACCTTCAACAATGCTATCATCTGGAGGATGTTGGTTAATGATAATACTCAGAGGGAAAGTGGCTCCATCTTTGGTGCAACCAGTAAGGCTCTGTTTGTGAATTTCCTGAAAATTAAAAAAAAACAAAAACATTTATGTTGCCAACAAGAGTAAACACATCAGAACATTTATCCCTTGAAAGAGGAAAACAATAATTATAGGCAGAAATTGTAAGTTTAGAGCAAATATAAAAAAATTCAACTAATATAAAAGAAATAGTACACCTTAATAAACGTTTCTCACATTTAAAATAAAAAATATACTTTTGTTAAGAGTACTCGAAAAACTTGATTTCCAGTTATAGAATTAGCCAAATTTTTTCTGTTGATAACAACACCCTCTCTAATGACAACATGAAAAACAACAATATACTCTCCACTAAGAGTAGAAACTTCCACTTAAACAGAAGGATCTAAGCAGAAATGATCCATTTGCAGAACAAAATAAAAAAATATATAATTTGATGACAATGTATAAAAAATATAATATTCTTTGTACAAATAATAACTCACTTTGGAAAGTTTTTTATTGGGTAATGGAAGAACAACTGATGGGACAAAAGTAGTTAGGTTCAATGCCAAGACCTCTTCACTTGTGGAGTACCCAAATAATGTAGCAAAATTTTTATCACAGGTTCTAATGCTCCCCTACATGAAGAGAAAATGTTATTTCACATTTTAATACAATATTCCAAATCACAGAAAACACATTTTATTGTACACAAGCTTACACACAACAAGTGGCTAAGAAACCTCATAACTCATTCCATACTTGATTATAAATGTATTATAACAATTGAAAAATAAAATAGACTGAAACATTTGTTTGAAGTAAAGCACAAAGCTACATAATAGGATATCTGTGCACTGCCCACCAAAGGCATCAAAACCCAGTTTCTAGTATTTAAGGCTACAGACATGCCACTCTACTAGTATAATTTCTATCACAATTGAGGCTCGATTGCTAACTTAAAGCGGTAAGTTTATTTAACTTACTTACCCCAAAATTGCAGTACCTTTCTTCTTTACTTTGGAGAGCAATCACCTTCACACAACTGTCTACAGGCCACCAGTGAAGGGTGATATAGATGTGGGACATTATGGGCTTGAGCACCCACATCTCACACTCCTAATTTCTATATCTATTGCCACTTCATTATTTTCTTTCTTTCTTTCTTTCTTTCTTTATGTGAGACTAGCAAATGGAAGTTAAGACTGATAGATGGTGTACCTCCATGCTACACTAATTGAAAACATCCCAGGGTATAAACTATAATGTGGGATTATAAAATGTACCCTAGGTTTTGGAGGTGACTGAGAAAGTAGAATCCACACTGCAGTGGGGATACACCTTCTATAATCTTAACCTCCATTCACCAGTCTCTCACACACACACGAACACACTCACAACCTATCTTCACACCATATTTAGATCCGCTGTTATATACATCCATCCACAACTTATCTTTACACTATAATGAGATCTATTATTGTGTACGTATGTCTATAATTTATTTTTACACTAGAATTAGATGTTATTGTATACATATATCCACAACTAATCTTTACACTAGAATTAGATCTGTTATTATATGGATATATCCACAACTTATCTTTACACTAGAATTAGATCTGTTGTTATATATGTATATCTATAACATATCCTTACATCAGATTGAAAGGTCACAACAGCTGTTGTTCTTTCGACAGGTTCCATAACAACAAGGCAGCGAGGTTCGTCATCAACTAATAATCTTTGGATCCATACTGATACTGGAATAATATCTCCATCAGAGTCAACTATGTCCATCTAATAGTATTAGAAAGATAAATACAGACATGGCTAACACTTGTTTTTAACTTGATCAGAAAACTACAAAATGAAATGTTCATGCTATTTGACATACTGGTGGTATAATTATCTCAAGATGTAATTATAATGATATCTAAACACAGGGAAGACCATATGTTCTGTTATGAAATGTTCATGCTATTTGACATACTGGTGGTATAATTATCTCAAGATGTAATTATAATGATATCTAAACACAGGGAAGGCCATATGTTCTGTTATGAAATGTTCATGCCTTTATGTGATGTTTTAATTATACAAGATTATCCTTTTGCACATTGAGTTACTTCCTAGCAATTAATTTAATTTTTGTAGGTTTAAAAACTCACCAGAATAGTTTATAAGTCATGTCACTGTTTACCTAATACACTAATAACATCTTACAAACTTTAATTTTTGTAGGTTTAAAAACTCACCAGAATAGTTTATAAGTCATGTCACTGTTTACCTAATACACTAATAACATCTTACAAACTTTAATGTAACAGACTAAGCAAATTCAATTATTGTAAATCCAGTTTCAGCAAAACCACATTACCACAACTCCCGACATCCACACCAGCTCCCCATCTGATTGTAACAAAGGCTCTGTAAGGGCATATTGATCTTTCTTCACAGCAAAATATTTTGAAAGTTGATGCCCAATCAGTTTTTCAGTGCTTAGACCTAGTAGTTGGCATGCCATTTTGTTAGCCACCAAAATCTAAAACAAGAATGTTCAAGGTTCATTATTGCACACATTAAGTTTATGAATAAACTAAATTTAACTTATACACACAGGAAACTTTCTTGGTTAACAGAGGTAAAAAGCACAAACTTCCAGATTCAGAGGAAATCTATATAGAAAGTTCTGTATGACTACAAAAACTGTTCATGCACAAAAGACAAGAACTTGAAAATTTCTGTTTTTAGGTCAGTTCACATTGGTTTTGTAGGATTTTATGCGATTAAAGAAAAGTCTGTTGAGAGATCATGTTTTCTATCCAAGTAACTTTTGTCTTCCAGACTAATTAATTCATTACAAGTATCAACTTGAGCCACGCATTTGTTGCCCATTTTACCACTGTTTGTTCATCATTTATAAAAGATTATTTACTTTTTATTGCAAACATTCATATGAAAATTAAAACATAGTACTTGTTTGTAGTACTTATACCTACAGGTATAACTTTCCTACAATTTTTTATTGCTGGTTTATGTTTAAAGTTACAACAAATCTACTCTAAGTCATGCTTCAAATTTAAAAGTTTTCAAATGCTGTATTACTTAGTCTTTTAGTTAAATAACTACCAAGTAGTGGTCAGTAATCTCTCATGTGCATCTCAAAGTAATATAGTTTCAAGTATAATTTCATGTTTATTTTGTTTTAGTTTCAGCAGTATTAAAATTTAATGTGTTATATAATAAAACCCTTTTAATTTTAGTGACATCTGGATTTAGCAAAACTCACTTCACTTGTCTTAGCATTGATTGTCACTACTGCTTTGTTGGGATTATGGACAGTGTGTGCAAACACTGAACGACTCTGACCACCCCCTACAAAGTTGTGAAACACCCAACTTCCACTGAGAGACATGTTCTGATGGGAAACACTGGCTGATGGGGCAAAGCTACCTTTAGATCCTCCAGATGAAAAACTGAAGCTGTTTAACCCATTACCTGGAGAAATTAGATTTAAAATTCCCTTTCACACAAATACAAACACTTCTGAACTTAATATATCAAACACAAAAATGTTTCTCTGAAAGATACTGATATGTAGATATTTATACAACTTAACAGTATTATCAATGTTATATTGAAAATTGTACATACATTTAAGTAGTATTACATTTACCATGTTGCTGTATTTAAAAAACAAAAACCTTTACTGTTTTAACATTTTACACACACTAAATATACCTGTAAAATATACACACTATAAACTGGCTAAACCTTGACTGTTGTTACAATCATACACAATAAAACTGGCTAAACTTTGACTTGTTACAATCATATACAATAAACTGGTTTACCTTTGGCTGTTATTACAATCATAATGTAACATTCTGCTACACCTACAACATTTCATAAAATACTATTATCTATGTAAACCAGCAGTCAAACACTGTTTCCCATATTTAAATGTCTTTAGACTAGCAGTATATTTATGTTTATATTTTCTAATGCATATATCATTATGAATATCAAATATTAATCAGTTACTGTGAGTTTAACCTTAACTTATTAACTACACTAGCTAACTAACCTTTAAAGTTATTAATTCCACGTTTAATGGAATCAGTGTTCATGACAACAGGACTACTTGTAGAAACACCATAGCAGATATTAGTTTTGCAAGAGGAAGGAAACGACTGATTAGCTTCGTACGGCTGGCTGTGCTCTTGTGGTGACAATCCAAGTTGAGCTGCACGCTCTCTCCGACCACTTCGTAATCTATCAAGTGGTGATGGATATGAAGGTGATCCAAACTGATTTCTTCCAATAGTATCAAGCGACATCTTATGTTTTAGATTTTTCCATGGTAACAAGCCCTGATTTCAAGTTACATATATTATAGGTTATATAAGAGAAGTAAAAAACAGAACTTCAATAAATTTAACACATTGTCTGTTACAACATCCAAAACAAAATTTTTAAATTGATAAATAAGTAAGAAATTGATGAAGAGTTAATCAAAATACATTTTAATAGCACAGCAACATTAATCTTTTCACAATTAGCAGAATTTTGATTTTTAACACAACGCTTGTGTGTGTATCCATAACACATTAGTACTATTACACGAGCAGTATATTTGATATTTAATTATAATTTTACAGTATTAAACAAATTATAAAAAGCAACTTTTCCTTTAATATGTTCCAGAACAACATGTTTCTAGTCTACATATGACTCACACAAGATCTATATCCTAAGTTTTATTATTTGATTGCAATTTTAAAACTAGACTTCTCACTATCATATCACACTATCTTCCACAATATCCCAAAACTAGAAATACTTTCAAAGACACAAGGAAAAACAATATTTCAAAATTATGGTTCATAATACCAGACTTCTAGAGATGTCATATAAAGAACAGTAAAACCACTGCCTCGACATGTAGATGTATTATGCAGCAAAGCAAGACTCATTGAAACAAACTTGAAAAGGTTAAAGCAGTTTCATGCTGTTATAATAGATCAATTTTTCAATTCAGTTAAAAAGAATCAGATGTAATAGATGAGTCATGTGTTAGTTTCTTTAAGCTATTCTCAGCCACATTATATTATCATACTCCAACTTCTGTTCTCTATTAAACTGTTGGATTTATATTTTCCCCATGTGAATTTGAAATATTTTACAATGTCACCAGGGGGTAGATGTGTTACTGAACATAATTTAAAGTGCTAGAAGGAATTAAGTGGATTTAAGTTTAAGGTTAAAAAAAGTTGAACTATTACAAATGTTTATCCTACAGTCATCTAGAACATTGGGGAAGGGGGGTTGGTTAAAGAATATATTTTAAAAACAATTTTTCTCCAATGCAATGAGAACTTTTACTCACAAAATCAAATTGAAAAACATCTATTTCTACTTTTTTATAACTTCAATCATATTTAAGACAATTACATGAATGCTGCAGTTTTGATTTAAGCTCTACTGAAAAATTACCATTTCAGCCAAACAAAAAGAAAACTATGTTAAATTGTGAGTACGAACTAAAATACAGTTATCTTTACTTATGTATGAAAGGTTTTATTTTTTATCTAAGCAAATTTTATCAATAAACACTCAAAACCGAACATCAAAACACTAAGACCAGAATCAGTGCACAGTGTGTACCAAACACCAGGACACTCAGACCAGAATCAGTGCACAATGTGTACCAAACACCAAGACACTAAGACCAAAATCAGTGCACAATGTGTACCAAACACCAAGACACTAAGACCAAAATCAGTGCACAGTGCGTACCAAACACCAGGACACAAAGACCATAATCAGTGCACAGTGTGTACCAAACACCAGGACACAAAAAACATAATCAGTGCAGTGTGTACCAAACATAAGACACTAAGGCCAGAATAAGTACAGTGTACCAAACATCAGGACACTAAGACCAAAATCAATGCACAGTGTGTACCAAACATCAGGACACTAAGACCAAAATCAATGAACAGTGTGTACCAAACATCAGGACACTAAGACCAGAATAAGTACACAGTGTGTACCAAACATCAGGACACTAAGACCAAAATCGGTATACAGTGTGTACCAAACACCAGGACACTAAGACCAGAATCAGTGCACAGTGTGTACCAAACATCAGGACACTAGGACCAGAATAAGTACACAGTGTGTACCAAACATCAGGACACTAAGACCAAAATTGGTATACAGTGTGTACCAAACACCAGTACACTAAGACCAGAATAAGTACACAGTCTGTATGAAACATCAGGACACTAAGACCAAACGCAGTGCATAGTTTGTACCAAACATCAGGACACTAAGACCAGAATCAGTGGACAATGTGAACCAAACACCAGGACACTCAGACCAGAATCAGTGCACAGTGTGTACCAAACACCAGGACACTAAGACCAGAATCAGTGCATAGTGTGTACAAAACATCAGGACACTAAGACCAGAATAAGTACAGTGTGTATGAAACATCAGGACACCAAGACCAAAATCAATGCACAGTGTGCACCGAACATCAGGACACTAAGACCATAATCAGTGCACAGTGTGTACCAAACACCAGGACACAAAGAACATAATCAGTGCAGTGTGTACCAAACATAAGACACTAAGGCCAGAATCAGTGCACAGTGTGTACTGAACATCAGGACACTAAGACCAGAATAAGTACAGTGTACCAAACATCAGGACACTAAGACCAGAATAAGTACAGTGTACCAAACATCAGGACACTAAGACCAGAAAAAGTACACAGTCTGTACAAAACATCAGTACACTAAGACCAGAATAAGTACACAGCCTGTACGAAACATCAGAACTCCAAGACCATAATCAGTGCAGTGTGTACCAAACATCAGGACTCTAAGACCAGAATAAGTACACAGTCTGTACGAAACATCAGGACACTAAGACCAGAATAAGTACACAGTCTGTACGAAACATCAGGACTCAAGACCATAATCAGTGCACAGTGTGTACCAAACATCAGGACACTAGAAAAGAATAAGTACACAGTCTGTATGAAACATCAGAACTCCAAGACCATAATCAGTGCATAGTGTGTAACAAACCTCAGGACACTAAGACGAAAATCATTGCACAGTGTGTACAAAATATCAGGACACTAAGACAAGAATAAGTACACAGAGTGTACGAAACATCGGGACACTAAGACCAGAATAAGTACACAGTCTGTACAAAACATCAGTACACCAAGACCAGAATAAGTACACAGTCTGTACACAACATCAGTACACCAAGACCAGAATAAGTACACAGTCTGTACAAAACATCAGGACTCAAGACCAGAATAAGTACACAGTGTAAGACCAGAATAAGTACACATCTATACACTAAGACCAGAATAAGTACACAGTCTGAATAAGTACACAGTCTGTACGAAACATCAGGACACTAAGACCAGAATTAGTGCACAGTGTGTGCAAAACATCAGGACACTAAGACCAGAATCAGTACATGTTCTATACCAAGTCAGAAATACCAAGTTAATAGAGGTTACTTTTTGCAACTAAAATTAATTACTTAAGACATCTTTCACCAAAAACCAGAGCCAATTAGAATACGAATATATGTATATAACAGTATTCCAACGTGTAACATCAAGCAGTGTCCTATAGACAATATAGCCATAGAACAAGTAGACAAAGAATCCCCTACCTGACAAAAAGCTAAATTTTACTCCTTACAACTGTTTAAAATAAATAAATGGTGTTTTATTTATTTACAAAAGATGTTAAATATGTAGGAGCACAAAATCTGTGCTGGATCATGGGATACAATGTAACTCTTCATTGAAATTATTGAAAGACAAAGTTTACCAAAAACCTCTAAAAAACTTTCTTGCTACTGTTTTGGTTTCACTTCCAACATAACTAGTACATCTTTCTTGAATAATCAGAAAGTAAATAATTCTCTGTACCTTCTGTGCTTGAAGTGTTTATGACCTGCATCAACTGCAGGAATGAAGTGAATAAGGTCCCTGTGATGAGGCCTTCTTCTGAGGTTCAAAAAATATTTCACTTCTGAACTACATGTAAAAATGTCCATCAGAATTTCTAATCCAGTGTAAACTATATTTGTACACCTTCCTTAAGTACTTACTACTTAACATGTTCATGTTGGTTCCAAAACATATTTAAAAAGTAAATCAAACACTTACTCACCAAAATAGGCTTCTGAGGAGAACCTAAAACATTGGACAAGTTTTTTAAGGAAGAGTGGGCGTGAATTCCAAATTGTTGACTATGAACTCGTTTCTGTGCTCCTTCACCAACAGGAGATGACGAAGACATTTTGTGTCTGGAGGAATATTTGTTAGACCATAAAAAGAAGTGAGAGAGAAATATAATGGTATTTATGATATTGTAGCAAACACAAGCGATTCCAAATTGCAGTTAACTCATTTTTCAATGCTTACTGGGTCAAAACGTATATAATTTAATAACAATATTCAGACTGGCTAAGGTATAACTCTTTAGTTATGTTTATGTTTTGTACAGAGTTGTAAGGCCTCTCTTCAACACACCACAACTAGTAAGCTCTAGCCTAACTATACTGGTAGACTGTCAGTTTGGAGAAGACCCCACTTGGATCACCAGAGTGTGATCAATTAATCTAGCCCTTGACAATGACTTCTGGATAAAGAGGCTCTGATCCACAAGAAACAAAACTGTTAAGAACTTCCAAGCACTTAAAATCCATTCAAAAACAGTATAGGAATAATACTTTCTTCTGTGTTGGTAGTAATAACACAGGAGCTCTGGCAATGAGAAATTTAAATCTTTAGTGACTAAAGTTTCTTATAATGGTGATGGATAAACGTGGTTTTTTTCATCACTCACTAGAGTATAGCTAACAAAACTACAGATATAAATTCCAACTTTAAAAACCAAATCAGATTTGCACACTATCCAGTAGCCATAAAATAAACTGGATAATTTAACCAATGCAAAATTAGCCACAACATATAGTAACTATATTCAATTTTAACTGTGAAATACTGTTGAACAAGGCATTCTTAGAAGATAAACCTACATGAAATAATGTGCACAAATTATTCAAATGCTGCATTATTTCAACTAAACCTTTTTTTAAAATATATTAGGAAAATTATTTTTATATTTCAATAGAAAATATCAGAATTAACCTGAATCATGTAGATATTAATCCTTTGGTGTTAAGTAGAAAGACAGAGATTAAATACAAATACACTACCAGAACCAGACACTGCTTTCCATGGTGTATTAAGAGGTCAAAGATTAAATAAATGACCTTATTAAAACGGTAAGTAGGTGTGGAGAATTGCTTTTGTTAATATCATTTCTAAAAACAGGGTGATAATAGTGACTATGGAACTTGTACAACAGTTAGTCTTACTTCTAAGGTGGACAAAAATTTTAATCTGAAGAAAGAAAGTACACAAATTCATTTATTAAAATATAATGACACTGATGGAAGAAAATCCAACATCAATCCACTAAAGGGTGGTTGGATAAGAAAGGAAAACTAATAATGGAATCCAGTCAAACCAGGCCACCATCGCTCGTGGTCTATCTTGAGAATCAGTGTTTTGGTTTTTATTAATTTACATTACTGATGTTGAATGGTGGGAATGATGACATTGAATCCTTCATGTCTCTTCACTGTAATGAAAATGTAAAGATATTAAAGAATGACTTGGATCAATTAGCAAGTTTAGTAAGTAAGTTTTAATTACTGCAAGTGGAAGGTTATACACTTGGTTTATCATGATCTGGATTGCACATTTCAAGAGATGTCACTCAACAACTTGAAGGATAAAGTCCTTGAGACAATTCATTGTTAGTACTTAAGCTGTTACAATTTCTGGGTGTATATTTACTGTACTCATACTGATTAAATACCAATAGATTGCTTTAATTGATGTATGATATTTAGTAGTTCTGGTTAGTTTCTTACAAAAGACTGACTTTATTCATAAGTTCTTAGAGGTTAATATACACTTTCCAAATTGTTATGTTTGTCATGGTAAAAATTGTAAGCACTATAACACAGGTTTAATAGTTTCCAAGTTAATGTTGACACATGGCTAATAATTAGTAAAAACACAAATAACTGAGTTAAACTTTATAGCCCTAGGAAACTTCATCCATACTATATTATCTTTTCTTTTATTTTAAGAATTATTTTGTAATTGTACTATTATTAACTACTGATATTAATCACTATCACAGCTAATAATATTATTACTACAATTATAAATTATACTTTTATAGTATAAACCATAATGGTATTAATGCATAATGGCTTTAGTAATACTAATAACTAAATAGATAAACTGTATCTTATGTTAATCACTCAACTGATTATTACACTCATGATTTGACAAATCAGGAATATGAGAAACAAAGTCAGATTTAGAACAAAAATAACTGTTAGCATTAGTAACAACTAACGTTAACTTCTGTTACTAGCATTAGTACAACTACAAGGATAGTCTTAACTCAAACCAGTTTAACAAATATTTGTACTTCAAATTCCAGTTTAATTTAGTTGAATAATTACATTATTCAATTTTGTAACATATACGTTTAAAATTTAAAATATACTGAACTGTAGTAAATGACGCTTTATCCTAAACCGGAATTGATATTCAGTGAATTTCTTTAAATGTTTAAAGCAAATTCCAGGCGAAAGTAAATAATAATATTTAATACAAATACAATAAATATTCTTACATTCGTCTCTTATTAACCTGAAACAGATTTCGAAATTAACCGCCTTGCATCCACTATAAAAGGTAATTTGATAAATGACCACTAGGTGATTCCCTTGAATAACGAAAATTTGTTGGTTTTTATGGTTTTAATCTTTAATATACAGTAAATTCATAAATAAAATAAAAACCAGAAAAAAAGATCTGTATGGCAAGACAAAAATAACCTGAGAACAATTACTTTACTTGTTTAATGTAAATACTTTTGAAATACGTGAAATTTTTATTTTGATTAAGAAGTTAGCACACAGGATCGCGTACAAAAGTTGTACTGACGTATTGTTAAGACGGCTGGTATGAGTATTAAAACTTAAATTAAATAAAAGTACAGAACAACGTCAGGTCATCTTTAGTTTAACCTGAAGATAGCTTTGTTAACCTAAGAAGGTCGAAATGTTGTTCTGTACTTTATTTTAAAAAAAGTTTTAATACCAGCCGTCTTGAGAATACATTTTTACTTCAAATGTGTTTCTCGTCATCACGAAAAAGTTGTAAGGGTTTTTAAACGAGACTCCACACTCGAGTGCTTTTGAATAGTTCACTATTCTTCTTTATATATATATATATATTATTCCTGTAAAACTGACTAGAGAAAATTGGTTATTTTAATAATTATATGTTTGTGGGTTCGCGTATGCGTTTTCTACCATCTTATTTTAATGTAGAAATTTCATCAATTTGTATGTAGTTTGATACTATGGTGGCTCAAAAGTAGAGATAAAAGTTTACAACGCTAAAAATCGATTTTCGGTACCTGCGGTTGTCAGAGCACAGATAACCCATTGTGTAGTTTTGCGCTTAAGAATAAACAAATATATAGTCTAATTCTGTTTAATTTTCGCGTAAGAACATCCAGAAAATCTATAAATTCATTACTATTGTTCTCGTTATTTTTGCTCCTTTGTTTCTTAAGTTAGTAAATAATACCAGCGCCGCCGCAAAAATATTGCTCCAACTTTACACGTTGTGTAAACAAGTCAAAGAGAGCAATGACATAATGTTGCCCATGTAAAATAACTGGATAAAATATTTTACGTAGAGGAGCGAACAACGTTTTGACCTTCTTCGGTCATCGTCAATATTTTCTCAACCCAAACGAGCCGTTTTTAACTAGAAGCTACGGCCTTTACTATGCCGTATGGAAACGACCAGTCATGTGGCTAATACTAGTCGTTGTATGTAAATCCGATAATTTCTATTAACTAAGGAGTGTTTTGTTTGTCTGTATGAATTTCGCGTAAAGCTACACGAGGGCTATCTGTACTGGCTTTCCTAATTTAGCAGTGTAAGACTAGCGGGAAGGCTGCTAGTCATCACCAACCAACGCCAACTCTTAGGCTACTCTTTTACCAACGAATAGTAGGATAACCATAACATTATAATGCCCCCACGGCTGAAAGGGAGAGCATGTTTGGTGTGGCGGGAATTCGAACCCGTGACCCTCGGATTACGATTCGAGTGCCTTAACCACCTGGCCATGCTGGACCAGTATAATTCTTGTGATTTCTTCTTCAAGTGACACACTAAAAAACTTTAGGAAATGCTTTCTAAATCTTTCAGTGTTGATACACATTGAGACTTAAAGGTAATTTTCTTATAAAATATATCAACATCCTAAAAAATCACCCTACCACTGTCAGGTGATTTTAAACTATATTACCATGTCAAAAACACTGAATTTTGGTATAAACAGTATATATCAAATTTTTAATTTAGTTACCTTTAAATAAGCTGGATAGTACAAGTAAAAAAGTGAGTCTTGTTTTATATCTACTTTTATTCTGTCTGAATAGCACACCTTCCATTTTGCAGATGTACCTTACTATCCCAAAAGACAGCTCTATTTATGCAATCCACCAATGGAACTTTGTTTGTACATCTTGAATTTGCAGTATGCCTCATTTCATGGAGAGGGTTTCTAGTGTTTCATTGGTCAACTTCATCCTTGGAAAGTGAATGCTATCTCACTTGCTAGCAAATCGACTTATATTGACAATCAACTAACAGTACTTCATATCTCCCTTACTCTCTTTTAGCTATCAACCAGAAATGGTGTTACATTACTCTTATTGGTAAATATCTTAAGGTTATATAGAGACTACCTCGCTCTGTTTGAGACATATTTAGGTTGCACACCACACCAATAACTCTGTGTTATCTGAACTCCACTTGCAGTGAGCTTCAATATCAGTGAGAGAACCTCTTGTATTCTCTCATCTTGTTTGGTACTGCTGGACGATAGATACCAAATAACTTGGCAGTAATGATGAAAATCCAACGTCTTGGAAAGAAAGCCTCCTGGATCTAGCCATTCTGTCTGTGGGCTGTACTTTCTCAGTGCTTTTCATTTTCTCTAGATCATATATTCACAAGCCTGTTGAAAATGCCATTTCCACTCAACAAATCTAGTAGAGTATGAAATAGTTTCACTGTGCACCAGATCATAAACGAATATACCTGTAAACAGCAGCATTTACTGTCATGGCACTAAAATTTATCTTTCATTTTTACTCTGTAGTATTTTCAGGTACACTTATTTCCCTCAAAGTAAATGAGTAAAGTTTGTTTCTCTTTGGACGAAGAAAGAGATGGTAAACAAAAGTGTACAAACAAAAATCCTTACTAAATGCACAAACAGAGAAGAACACAAAGTGAAATATTGTTATTTGAATGTGAAACTGGCAATAGAGCGAGTTTATAAAGAAACCTTTATGGGTTCTTTCTCACCTGTTCAATGTGAGCCTCTGTAAGCTAGTTAAAGAAAATAAAAATAAAAGCTGAAACAAACATTCTCAAAGATAAATTTATATACAACTTTAATATAGTTAAAAGTATAATGTTCTAAATTAGTCTCCAAAACGTCTGACAACATCCTCCTAAAAATGAGAGTATGGTCGTAAATACTGTAACACAGTGACGCATACAAAACTAAGCTCCCTATGGCACTCACCTTACTCACCTGACCTAAATCTACTGAGAAATAGGTAGGTGTTTTCTTATAACAAAGTCACATCTGGCTATCTGCCAAGTTCACCGAGGGGAATCGAACCGCTGATTTTAGCTTTGTAACTCTTACCGCTGTACCAGTGGGGAACTACTTAGAAATACAGAATCTTCAGGTCATTACATTATTCACTGAGAGAAAATACAACTATCTATATTGAAACGTTATGAGTTAAATCATAGTTATCTTCCCTATAAGATAAAACATTTCACGAACAGTGTAAATAATATTAGCTCTATCGAGGTAAGAATAATAAAAAGACGTTTACTTGACCAACTTTATGTATTCAAACTGATCAAAGAAACTATTAATTCTGATTATGTATTAGCTAAGAGGTTATCAAACACATGGCATCATTCTCTGCTGGCCCGGCATGGCCAAGCGTGTTAAGGCGTTCGACTTGTAATCCGAGGGTCGCGGGTTCGAATCCCGGTCGCACCAAATATGCTCGCCTTTTCAATCGTGGGGCGTTATAATGTGACGGTTAATCCCACTATTTGTTGGTAAAAGAGTAGCCTAAGAGTTGGCGATGGGTGGTGATGACTAGCTGCCTTCTCTCTAGTCTTACACTGCTAAATTAGGGACGACTAGTGCAGATAGCCCTCGAGTAGCTTTGCGCGAAATACAAAAACAAACAAACATTCTGTACTACACTTGCATATATTTAAACCTTTTATAATAAGAAGTTTGGAAACAAGAGACAATTTCCTTGCATATTTTAGAGAAAAACATCTAAGTTTACTATTAAAATTATACCTAATGAAGTCGTAAAATATTGTTCTATCGCTGAATGGATTAGTTTGGTGTATTTGGTAAAAATAATGCAGAATACAATCCACGTAATGATAAAACAATTTTCCAAAAATATTTTTTACAATTTACACTCACTAGTAGGCCTATCTTCAAAAATAACGTTTCAAACTATGCAACTAGTATACACCTAACTTACGTATTAACATACCTGCAGAATATCTTTGCTAGTTAATCAATGACAAATGTAGTCATTCACTGACTTATTGGGGAACAACTTTACTAGCTCTAATTCACTAACTCACTAATTTGCATTCAACTAAAAAAGACATTAACTCAACTATTCACTGATTCCGGTTTTCATAAATCACCCAGTTATGTGTATGATACTGGAAGCTTCTAGATAAATTAATGACGAATTCCTTGCTAGATTTTCTACTTCGTGATTAGAAACACCATAAACTTCTGACGATCTCGTAAAACATTCCATCACAAACATGATGCATTTATCCTAATTGTTATTTTATTGCAGCGGGCCAAGCATACAGATAAGTTAATCTTTTAAAGTGTGTTCCAACACAATATTACTATAGTTGATGATACTGTTATATTCTTATACTTCTTTTTCACAGCATAATTCAAATTATTTATCCTAATTATTTACAAAACCCAAACATCCACCCCAACAGAAGCATTTTCTTACTCTCTCTGGTGTCTGTTAACACCTAACTAAGTGTCAAGCTCTTGGAAGGTTGCGGACATGATGGAGTGCTTTTAAATTTTGAGACCATAAAATACCATGTCTAGTGACTGTTTCTGTTTTCTGGTATCTCTCATTTTCAACATAACAATTTATCTTGTAAACATAATGAGATCCACTGTAGCCTGTATACCGTTGTTTGAATCCCTGCTGTTACAAAGTTTTTATTGCACTACTCTTCATCCATTGAATAACAAGATTCCATTTCGTAGTTATTGAATTACATCTTTCAGTTGAGTATTGGACCACGTTCTTTCTTCATCATCACTTGTGGATACCTCTTCAATACTTGTTCAAGATCAAGAATCCAACAAAACTTGTTAGTTTTCCTCTTTTCAAGTAGTTTGTGTGGAGGGAAAGTTATATCAGAATAGTTTTACAAAGTAAGCATAATAAGAGAAAACCGCTCAAGAAATTCTCTAATCACATACAAGGGTTTTTGATATTGGTTTGTTGTGAACAAATTCAATATTAGATGGTTCTGTAGACATTCCTTCACGGCCCGGCATGGCCAAGCGTGTTAAGGCATGCGACTCGTAATCTAAGGGTCGCGGGTTCGCATCCCCGTCGCGCCAAACATGCTCGCCCTTTCAGCCGTGGGGGCATTATAATGTTACGGTCGATCCCACTATTCGTTGGTAAAAGAATAGCCCAAGAATTGGCGGTGGGTGGTGATGACTAGCTGCCTTCCCTCGTGTCTTACACTGCTAAATTAGGGACGGCTAGCACAGATAGACCTCGAGTAGCTTTGTGCGAAATTCAAACAAAAACAAGACATTTCTTCTCTGTTGACTATTTACTTAAAAAGTTCATATTCTAATGGAATAATCTACATTTTGAGGGTTTATTCTTAAGGTTCTCTTTGTTGAAACAACCCAGAACTTTTCTTAGTTCATTATAAGCATTATAAAAGTTTTTTTATGTATCATTATGTCACCCAAGCAGATGACTATAATGTTCCTGTATGGTTCATAGAGAACATACTTTAATTGATTAAAATGTAACAGATACAGTAGAAAATTCAAGGACCCAGCGGTTAGGCACTCGACTTATAATTTAAAAGTCGCAGGTTCGAATCCACGTCACACCAAACATATTCATTCTTTCAATCATGGAAGCATTATAATGTGATGGACAAACCAACTATTCATAGAGTAACCCAAGAGTTGTCAGTTGGTGGGGATGATTAGTTGCCTTTCCTCTGGTCTTACACTGCTTAATTAGGAATGGCTAGCATAGATAGCCCTCGCATAGCTTTGTGCAAAATTCATTAAACAAACAAGCAATAAAACAATATTTAATTCAAATGGTAACACAAAAAATTGCCACAACCCATTTCCTGCAGTGAAAACTGTCTTTTTTCTGTTCCTTTGTAAACTTGCACTTGCCAATATCTATTCTTAAGATGAAATAAAAAAAAAACATTTTGATCCAGACAAACCGCTCAATCCTTGGCAGCGAGTAGGAGTCTTTTCTTCACTTTATTTCCCCTTCAGTAGTCCATGCAGAACTAAGTGGAGTGGTTTCTTTAAATAAGACCCTTCTTATCTCAGTTTGTGCAAATGAGTGTTTTTGTTGAACCTTATTTCATAAGTCTGGCTAACTCCAATTTTCCAATGTCTGGTTAGTCCTTTGATCTGGTTGGTCTTAAAGACTTATTCTTAGAATATTGTCTCCTTGATGTATTAACAGTTATCTGTAATGGCCATTTACTCACATTTGAAATATTTCCCTTCTTTTGGTATCCTGGGAAAAATGTCTATTTCATAATTTTTTTGTCTGCGCTTCCTTGCAATGTGCTTATTCATGTTGTATTTGAAAGATCCATTGCTATGTGATTCATTTTCTCCATTCTGTGTAAGAATTTGTCTTACTAAACCTTTTGTTTTTATAAACTGTCATCATGTTCCAATAGCAGTTGATTTGATACTCCTGTAGCTTCTAGAAAGTAAACTTACTTTTATATTTGGGGCTTTAATGGATTCAAGTTTCTGAACCAAATAGTCAGTTTTCTTTAACAATGTATACTTATTTCACTTTAGCCTTATTTTTTACAAATGATTATGGGATATTTCATGAAGCAACTGTGGTTGTGATAACTGGACAAATCTTCTGCAGATACGGTCTCTTCTTTTATCTATACACTGTTATGGGGCTTTGCTTTGGATACTTAATATCTCACTCCAAACCCAATAGCTTTTACAGCTTTTAGTCAAAATATTACTTAATGTCAGTAAAGATGGTCCTTTTGAAAAAGCAAATAAACAGCTTATTGTTTACTATTTTACCACTTGACTCTGGAAATAATTTCGAACTTAGTCTGATATGTTTACCAAGGCATCTTTCAGTCAAGAGCTATTGTTTTTTTAATTGAGAAAGCTGTTTGTATGCCAGGTAAATTCTGAGATGGAACTTAAAAAGGAGTGGTTGGAGTAATCTAAGAAGGTTCTGTGGTCACAGATGGTACAGCACTAGTTTTAACAGGTATTGACCAAACTGATTTTGTTATTCCATATTTCATACTTAAAGGAGTTTGAAGGTAGCAGATGCAGAGAGATACGTGGTTGGTTTGGTCTTTGCATTTCTAAAGTCGTTTTCTAGATGTTTTATTCTGCCATTGATGTTCTTTCTATTCTACCTCAATAATTTTGCTTTATAATTTTCATACACTATGTTGATGCCTTTTTATACTTCATAAGTTTGACATGTCTTTCTACAATTTAGATACGTTGCTATGTACTGCTGCAATTTTAATGATATGATCATTCTGCATATCTCCAACAACTTTCTAGCTTTTCTTCGTTTACTTTTTGTTTTAAATTATCCTTATCTCTCTTAATTTTAAACTTAAATTCCTGTCTCTCACGTCATGAATTTCATTAATATCTTGATTCTCTCTATTTCTTTTTGGTTTTCTTGTACTTCTTCTGAAGCTCTACCTTGTTCTTCTCTCCAATGAAATCTTTCGACATTACTAGAGCATATGCTTAAATCATGAAGTTTAGTTTAGGTTTTATTTTAATAGATTGCTTACACTTTTCCATGACGTTAGGTGAGATCTTTTATACTATTTTAGTCAACTTGATAAAACGAAAGGCTTTCTGTTTCTTCTACTAGTAGTTTTATAAATGTTTTTAAAGCAATTAACTATACTCAAAGTCTAACAGTGTAATGGTTCTTAATATCATACAAGAACCCAGCAAAGTGTATCAGTGTGATAATGTTTAATGATATCAAGATAAGACTAGGTCTAGCAGTGTGATGGTCCTTAATTTCATATTAGAACCCAGCCAAGTGTATCAGTGTGATAATGTGTTATGATATCAAGATAAGATTACGTCTAGCAGTGTGATGGTTCTCAATATCATATTAGAACCCAGCCAAGTGTATCAAAGTGATAATGTGTAATGATATCAAGATATGATGGTCCTTACTTCAGTACTAAGACTCAGTTGTCTTTAACAGTGTAGTTGTTCTTAATATTGACGATGATAGGTCTAGTAACATAGTAGTTCTTAATACGATATCAGGTCCTGTCTGTGCATGGTAGTGTGGCAGTTTTTAATATCAGGACCAAAACAGGTCTGGCAGTATGGTGTTCTTTAATTCACCAGAACCCAGTTAGGTCTAGCAGTGTGGTGGTTATTAGTACAACATCAGGACCCAGCTTGGTCTAGCAGTGTCGTGGTTATTAATACAATATTAGGACCCAGCTAGGTCTAGCAGTGTAGTGATTGTTAATATAAGCTAGGTCTAGCAGGGTGGTAGTTGTTAATACAACATCAGGACCCAGTTAGGTCAAGCAGCGTGGTGATTGTTAATATAAGCTAGGTCTAGCAGGGTGGTAGTTGTTAATACAACATCAGGACCCAGTTAGGTCTAGCAGCGTGGTGATTGTTAATATAAGCTAGGTTTAGCAGGGTGATGGATGTTAATACAACATCAGGACCAGGTTAGGCCCAGCAGTGAGATTCTTTTTTATATGAGACTAAATGTACCAAAAAAACACACACACGTTTATGTTTTGAATTTCTCAGTAAAAACTTTTTAATACTAAACATTACACCCTTGTGCAAATTAATTGAAACAAGATGGAAAATTACGATTTTTTTTTCAATTTTTTTCGTTTTATTTCTGAGAATCCAAAAATTGCTCACAAATTAATACATGATATGACCGCCTTTATTTTTCAGAAGATCATTAATCCGCTTTGGCATCGAGTCCACGAGTTGACTGCAATCTTTACTAATTTTTGGATCGCGGTACCACACCTCAATTAGCTTATCTTTTGTGGTATAGTCTTTTCCCCAAAGTCTTTCTTTACAAATCGACTAAAGATTTTCAATAGGATTTAAGTCCGGAGAGTTTCCAGGCCAGTCCAGCACCTTTATTCGCGTTGTAGTCATAACATTCTTCACAAGTTTCGATGTGTGGCACGGAGCCACATCTTGCTGAAAAATGCCAGATCCATCTTGAAGTCTCTTTTTCAATTCTGGAAGACACTTCTCTGCAAAACTTCGATGCACTGTGGTCCTCGCATCATACCTTCTACGATATGTAAGCCTCCGACGCCATAGTAGCTGAAAAAGCCCCAAAACATCTTCTTCAAGGGATGTTTTATGAACTGATTGATGTGAGATTCTCGAAGTTTCTCACCTGGAGATCTACGAACATGCAGACTTCTTTGACCCTGTACGAAGAAATGAGTCTTGCCACTGAATAACACCTACCTCCATTGTTTTTGCGTCCAGTTCTTGTATTTCAGACCCCATTGATACCGTTTTTTATTCATTGAGTTGGTAAGAAGTTGTTTTTGACTGGTCTCCTTGCCCTTCTAACGCAATTTCGAATGACGTAATATTCCTCAAAATTTCGTCATGTATCCCAAAAATAGATCGACAGTACTGCAAAACACAGCTAATGACGCCGTCTGTGTGAAAAAAATGACTGTTAAATGAAATCAGCGGGTCCAGCGAGCCTACACCGGCCCCATGCTGAAAATATTGTAAAATGACCATTTGTTTCATTTAATTTGCACAAGGGTATATGTTCATTAGATGATAATTTAGAATACATTTTTATGATTAAAACATTTTCACGTATTTTATTTTCATGGTGTAAAGAATGCACAGCAAAGTTACATGTTCAGTGACGTTGGTAACTTTTATAATACTTTAAATTATTATATTAACTTTGGTGATTAAGAACTCAGTATCAGTCACTTGTTCCACAGAAGCTGTGTTATCCTGATATTGATGTTCTTATATTGATTGTTACATGTCCCACAGAAGGTGTGTTATCCTAATATTGATGTTTAACTTTGAGAGTTACATGTTCCGCAGGTGTGTTATTCTGTTATTGATGTTTTTATATTGATAGTTACATGTTCCAGAAACGTTACGTTATCTAGATATTGATGCTTTACGTTGATAGTTACATGTTCCACAGAAGGTGTGTTATCCTAATAATGATGTTTTTACTTTAATATTTACATGTTTCACAGAAGCTGTGTTATCCTGATATTGATATTTTTATCTTGATAGTTACGTGTTCCAGAGAAGATGTATTATCATAATATTGATGTTTCTACCTTGATAGCTACATGTTCTACAGAAGGTGTGTTGTCCTGATATTGATGTTTTTATCTTAATAGTTATATGTTCCACAGAAACTGTGTTATGCTGATATTAATGTTTTTATATTGATAGTTACACGTTAAACAGAAGCAATAATATCATGATTTTGATGTTTTACCTTGGTAGTTATATGTTCCACAAAATGTGTGTTATCCTGATATTCATGTTCCACAAAAGCTGTGTTATGCTAATATTGATGTTTTTTATAGATAGTTACATGTTCCAAAGATGGTGTGTTATCCTGATATTAACGTTTTTACTTTAATAGTTACATGTTCCACAGAAGCAGTTTTATCCAAATATTGATGTTTGTAACTTGATACAGTGGAGCGCCGTTAAGCCGCGGTATTTGGGGGGTCAACCTGCTTAACCGTGGCTTAAGTGGTCCGCGGCTTAAACCTTTGTGACGGAAAAGCCGAAGTCGACAACAGCTCCGCCGAGGAGCCTCTTCCAGGCCATTACGAGATCATTATATCGGATTATCGAATTAAAAATAATACTTTAATTATTGATCACTTTTTTCACGGATTTACCGCGGATTAACTTTAATGTATGTTTTTTTTTATTTGTTTGTTTGGGAATTTCGCACAAAGCTACTCGAGGGCTATCTGTGCTAGCCGTCCCTAATTTAGCAGTGTAAGACTAGAGGGAAGGCAGCTAGTCATCACCACCCACCGCCAACTCTTGGGCTACTCTTTTACCAACAAATAGTGGGATTGACCGTCACATTATACACCCCAACGGCTTGGAGGGCGAGCATGTTTAGCGTGACGCGGGCGCGAACCCGCGACCCTCGGATTACGAGTCGCACGCCTTACGCGCTAGGCCATGCCGGGCCCTTAATGTATGGAGAGGTGTGATTCGGTAACAATGGTGGTCTCCATAAAGCTGACATAGAGAGCGGATAAGGTAGATTAACGGTCGATTTCTATTGTGATATATTTTATTTACTTCCCTAATTAAAATAAATCCTTTTTAAATATCCCCTTGAAGTTATAAGGCCAGGATTAAATTCGTAAACCGCGTTTTTACACGTTCTTAAATTAGCGGTGAGCCGCGATAATCCTCGCTCACAAGACTTGCTACAGCGGCTTAAGCGATTTCGCAGTTTATTGGTCCGCGGCTTAATGGCGCTCCACTGCAGTTACTCGTTCCACAGAAGGTGTGTTATCCTGATATTGATGTTTTTATCTTTATAGTTACATGTTTTATAGATGGTCTTTATCTTATATGGAAATAATATGTGTAGGCTATCCACAACTTAATGAGATAATCTGAAATATTTTAATTTTCATTCTGCTTTCTGAAATAAAACAATAATGTCTCAAACCACTGACACCAAAGTGAGTCTTGAAAGATGAATCCACAATAGCTGCCAGCATTCATTAGCATTGATAGTTGATATTATCATCCTGTAAGGAAACAAGTGTCTGTTAGTTTTCTCACTTCAGTTTTTTGTTACTTAACACAAAAATGACACTAGCATTCAAATTTCAGTTTCCCTTATCCTTTATTTTTCCTTTTTTTATCTTTATGAGTACAAAACAATATGAACAGTCATCAAGAAAGACATAAATGAAAAATATATATGACAGTGTATCTCTACTATTCATAACTTATGTGTAATTATGGTATTTATACTTCTGAAAGTGATATGTAATTGATGTATCTGTACTATTCCAAATGGGTGTGCAATTAATGTTTCTACAGTGTCCTTTACTAATATGTAATTATTGTATCCACAGTATTCCAAATTGATGTATAATTAGTGTATCTATAGCATCCCTTAGAGTTGTGTAGTTAATGTATCTATAATAACCTTAAGTTTATGTAATTAATGTATCTATAGTATCCCTTAGTTATGTATAATTAATGTTTCTATAGTATCCCTTATTGATGTGCAATTAATGTATCTATAGGATCCCTAAATTATACATGATTAAGGTATCTATAGTATCTCTGAGTTATATATAATTAATCTATCTATAATATCCTTAAGTTATATGCAATCAATGTATCTATAGTATACCATAGTGATGTGTAACTAATGCATCTATAGTGTCCTTAAGTTAGATGCAAGTAATGTATCTATAGTACCCCTTAGTGATGTGTAATTTATATACATATAGTATCCTCTAGTGATGTCTACTTAATATATCTATAGTATCCCATACTGAAGTGTAACTAATGTATCTATACTATCCTTAGGTTAGATGAAAGTAGTGTATCTATAGTATTTCTTTGTGATGTGTAAATAATGTGTTTATAGTATCCCTTAAGTATATGTAATTAATGTATCTATAGTATCCTTAAATTACAAGTCATTAATGCATCTATAGTATCCCTTAGTTATGTGCAATTAATGTATGTATAAAATCCTCAAGATATGTAATTAATGTATATATTTTATCCCTTAGTGTTGTGTAATTAATTTTTGTAGAGAATCCATAAGTTATTTATAATTAATGTATATATGGTATGCCTAAGTTATATGGAATTAATGTATCTACAGTATCCTTAAGTTAGATGTGAGTAATGTATCTATGGTATCTCTTAAAGATGAGTAATTAATGTATCTATAGTATATCTAAGTTCTGCGTAATTAATGTATCCATAGTATATCTAAGTTCTGCGTAATTAATGTATCTATAGCATCCCTTAGTGATGTGTAATTAATCTCAATGTAGTATACTTAAATTATAAGTATATAATGTATCTATAGTATCCCTTAGAGATGCATAATTAATGCATCTATAGTATCCCAAAGTTATCAGGAATTAATGTATTTTAGCATATGTAAGTTATATATAATCAATATAGCTGTAGCATCCTTAAGTAATAAGTAATTAACATATCAAGAAAATCCCAAAGTTATATGCAGTAAATGTATGTATAGTATCATTAAGTTATACGTAATTAATGTATCTGTAGTTTTCTTAAGTTACATGTAATCAATGTATCTATAGTACCCCCTAAATTATATGTAATAGACGTATTTATAGTACATCCCAGTGCTGTGTATTTAATGTATATTATGCCTATGTTGTATGAAATTAATGTATCTATAGTGTCCCTTAATGATGTGTAGTTAATGTATCTATAGTAACCATTAGTGATGTGTAATTAATTTATACCTATAGTATCCTTAAGATATATGCCATTAATGTATCTATAGTATAATTTAATGATGGATAATTACTGAATCTATAGTATTTCTTAGTGATGTGTAATCAATGCATCTGTAGTATCCCTGAGTTACATGTTATTAATATATCTATAGTATCAAAGTTGTAAGTAATTAATATACCTAAAGTATCCCTAACATATATGTATTTTAATTTATCTATAGTACCCCTTAGTGATGTGTAATTAATGAATCTATAGTGTCCCTTAGTGATGTGTTATTACTGTATTTATTGTATCCTTCAGTTATGTGTCATTATGTATGTATAGCATCCTTTAGTGATGTGTAATTAATGTATCTATAGTATGCCTTAGTGATGGGTAATTACTGTGTCTGTAGTATTCCTAAGGGATATTAATGTATTTATAGTATCTTTAAGTTATATGTAATTGAAGTATTTATAGTACACCTCAGTAATATGTCATTAATGCATCTATAGTATCCCATAGAGATATGTAATTCATAAATGTTTAGTATCCCTTAGTGATGTGTAATTGAAGTATCTATAGTATCCCTCAGTGAAATGTAATTAACATATCTATAGTATCCTTAAGTTATATGCAATTAATGTATCTATAGCATTCCTTAGTGATGTGTAACTAATTTATCTATAGTATTTCTTAGTGATGGTAATAAAAGCAAATATTGTATCCCAAAGTGATATGTTATTATTGTATCTATAGTGTCATTAAGTTGTGTGTATTTTATGTGTCTAGTATCCTTTAGTGATGTGTAATTAATGTATCTATAGTATCCCTAAGTTATATGTAATTAATGTATGTATAGTATTCCTTAGTGATGTGTAATTATTGTATCTACAGTGTCCCTAGGAGATTTGTTATTAATGTATCTATTGTACCCTTATGTTATGTGTCATTAATGTATCTACAGTATCCCTTAGTGATGTGTAATAATGTCTCTGTAGTATCCCAATGCTATACATAATAAATGTATCTATACTTTCTTTTAGCAATGTGTAATTAATGTATTTATAGCATCCCTAAGGTATATGCATTTGATGTGTCTATAGTATCCCTTAGTGATATGTAATTAATGTATCTATAGTATTCGTTAGTGATAAGTGGTTAATGTATCTATAGCATCCCTGAATGATGGTCAATTAATAAATCTATAGTATCCCTTAGTGATGTACAATGAATGCATCTATAGTATCCCATAGTGATGTGTAATTAATACACCTAAAGTATCCCTTGCATATGTGTAATTAATGTATGTATAGTATTCCTTAGGGATGTGTAATTATTGTATCTACAGTGTCCCTAGGAGATGTGTTATTAATGTATCTATTGTACCCTTAAGTTATATGTAATTAATGTATGTACAGTATCCCTAAATTATATGTTTCTAATGAATGGGTGGTATAACTAAGTTATGTGTAAAAATTATAGTGTCTTTAAGTTATATGTAATTAATATATGTATAGTATCATTTAGTGATGTGTAATTGATGTATCCATAGTATCCATTAATGATGTGTAATCAATGTGTGTAAAGCATCCCTACGTTATATGTAAGAAATGTAACTATAGTAAGTTATATGCAATAAATGTATCTATAGTATTCTTTAGTGATGTGTAATTAATGTATAAGTAGTATTCTTAAGTTACATATAATTAAAGTATCTATAGAATCCTTTAGCGAGGGGTAATTAATGTATCTACAGTATCCCTAAGTTATATGTAATTAATGTGTCTATAGTATTGCTTAGTCATCTGTAATTAATCCACCTATAATATTCCTAAGCAATATGTTATTAATATAGCTTTAGTATCCCTTATGTGATGTGTAATTAAAATATCTATATTATCTCTAAGTTATATGTAATTAATGCACGTATAGCATCCCTTAGTGATGGTAATTAATGCATCTATAGTATACCAAAGTTACATGTAATTAGTGTATCTATAGTATCCCTTAGTGATGTGTAATTAATGTACCTATAGTACCCCTCAAGGAGTGTAATAAATGTATCTATGGTATCCCTCAGTGATATATAATTAATGCATGTATAGTATTCCTTAGTGATGTGTAAGTAATGTATCTACCATATCCATTAGTGATGTGCAATAAATGTATTTATAGTATCACAAAGTTATATCTAATTAATGTATTTATAGTGTCCCTCAGTGATGTTTATTTAATATGTATGTTATGCCTATGTTGTGTGTAATTAATGTATGTATAGTATCCCTTAGTGATGAGTTATTAATGTATCTATAGTATCCAAAAGTTATATGTAATTAATATATATTTTGTATCCCTTAGGGATTTATAAAAAATGTACATGCGATATCTTTAAGTTATATGTAATTAATGTATTTATTGTATCCCTTTGTTGATGAGTATTTAATGTGTCTATAGTATTGCTTTGTGATGTGTAATTAATGTACCTATAGTATTGCTTTGTGATGTGTAATTAATGTATTTATGGTATCCCTAAGTTATATGCAATTAATGTACCTATGGTATTTTTAAGTTATATGTAATCAATGTATTTATACTATCTCTTAGTGATGTGTAATTAATGTATCTATAATATGCTTGATTTATATGTAATTAGTGTTTTTATAGTATCCCTTAATTATATGTAATTAATGTATATTTAGTATCCCTTAATGACGTGTAATTAATGTATCTATAGTATCCTTTAGTGATGTGTAATTAATGTATCTATAGTATTCTTAAGTTATATGTAATTAATGTATCTATAGTATTCTTTGTGAGTGTATAATTAATTATCTGCTGTATTTCTAAGTTATGTCTAATTAATGTATTTATAGTATTCCTAAGTTATATGTAATTAATGTGTATATAGTATTTATACATTATGTGTATTTAATGTATCTATAGTATCCCTTAGTGATATGAAATTTCATGTTACTGGAAGCTCACTGAGCTATTTTATATTTAAACACTGAGTCTCCTGTAATGTCCATTGACATCTAGTCTACATGTAGGTATAAAACTTCTGTTACAAAACACTAGGATTTTCAAGGCAATAGGAAGACCAGATATTTTCACTTTTTCTTTATGGCATACAAAAGTATTGCAGATATTTTACTGACTGCTACAAGTATCACCAAACTTAGAAATGCACATGTGATTGAAACATCTACTTAATGTGATGTCTGGAAAGATCTCTGAAGTTTCATTACTTACTGTCGATTTTGGGATAGTTTTGATGGGATCTATATTCATCAAACATTATTTCTAATTTTCATCTTATTTAGGTTTACTTATTTAGTGAACTCATCTGATACTGGAGCAAGGCCTGTTTACTTACTCTAGTTTCTTGAATTAAGAATCAGTGATGTGGTAGAAGTCTCCATACTTACGATAGTTTCCAGAGGAATCTGTGATAAATTTGAAGCATTTGTTTTCAATGTAGGACATGGTTTGACTTCAACATTCTTCATGGTGTTTCTGGAAGGCCCTATAAATGTTTGAATAGTTATTAGAGAATACACTACTAACTTTAGCTTACTTTCTATCAAATATAACTCTTTTGTACAGTACAATTTTGAAATTTGAATTAGACACACTGCCCTTGTGCAAAGTAATGTTCAACACAATTCTTCAAGAATGAATATCTTCTTGACACTAAACATGATTATTTGAAACACACATACATCTAAATTTCTTAAGAAATGGCTGAAGTTCATATAATGGAAGGTTTTAGTTGCTGTTACATAATTTTCAGTAGTTTTTTTTTTTTTTGTTTACATACTATAGTCTTTCAAAGAATAACTCCGAGCCTTAACACTTTCTTTAACTCTTTTTATTTTTCACTTGTATACTGCTTATCTAAAAAATCTGACCTGTTATGAGAAAATTACTTGTTTGGCACAAACAGCAAGAGCTTTCTTTTTGTTTCAGAAGACATCTCATTGTTAATAAATTTACTTCATGTTTTTACCTTTACCAAATATGTAACAAAAGATATGAAATACTTCATATCTGAAGCCACTAGAATGTTTAGAATGATTAGAAACTAAAAGAGCTTTCAAAACTAGGTACTGATGGAGAAATAGTAAAGTATTTGATAGAATGTCCATTGAAGATAATACATTGAATTACACTACACTGGGTTTATTTCTGATGTTCTACAATTCACTTAGAAATAAACCAGAAGTGTTTAGAAATATTATAAAATATTATATCTGTAATCAAACGTTTTATGTATTGTTCAGTTATAAGTCATACATTTAAAAATGGAATGCAGGGGTAACTAAGAACAGTTGGGAAATGAGAAGTGGGATTGAAGAAGGGGAGGGACTTCACTCAAGTAAACTTCTCTCTACTTGCACATTCACAATTAAAATTTAATTTCTAAATATTTCACTTAAAAGACGAGTAGATACCAGGCCTGAATATTCTACTGTAAACAAGAACATACAGCAACAAGTTAAAATACCTTCATAAAACCCATTTGCTAACCTGGAATGAAGGATAAATAGATCTTGCTGATGGAGTGACTAGTTGTTAGCCCTAAGCCACTGTAGCAAAATAGTACTATAGTGAGGAGCGAGATGCAGTGTTTATGTTTAAGTGGCAATTAAAGTAAAAAAATAATTAATGAAAAATGAACATATTGTTAGTAGTAATCCTAGGCTTACAGATGTGGCTGAAAACATCAGTGAAAAATCACTATTTAGTAAACCACATCATCGGTTGCTTACAAAGTTAAGTGTGCTTCACAAACAAGTAGATGAAGTGCTTCATGATTGGTTAATTGAGCCCTCTGGTAATTATTATGAAGAAGAAGCTTAATGATTCAGGTTATGTGTGGAAAGTTGAATCAGCTCCCAGAAACTGATTGGTACTTGATGACTGACCATAAATCATACTCAGCCTCAGACTATGGAAGCACAACAAACTGAAAAGTAAAATTACTCAGAAAACAAAGGACAGTGTTAAAACAGCTCAGAAACACAACCAAAACATCACAAGATCTGGTGTTATTAAAGACATATATTGCTTGCAGTAAATTTCACAACAAATTTTGCTCTAAGGCAGAAAGGACATTTTGAAATTAGTAAATGTATAATTATGCTAGTATTAAGTACCCTAGATCTGGTACAACAGTAGGGTACTAGTACCCAGGAGCTGGTACAACAGTAGGGCATCAATATGATAGATCAGGTACAACAGTAGGGTATCAATATGATAGATCAGGTACAAAAGTAGGGTACAGTACCATAGATCTGGTACAACAGTTGGGTACAGTACATTAGATCTAGTACAACAATATGGTATCAATACATTAGATCTAGTACAACAGTATGGTATCAATACATTAGATCTGGTACAAAAATACGGTATCAGTAAATAAGATCTGGTAGAACAGTAGGGTATCAGTACATTATATCAAGTACAAAAGTATGGTATCAATACCATAGATCTGGTACAATATTAGGGTATCAATACCCTTAATCTGTCTATACCAGTTCCTGATTAATCAATGAATATTCTTGATTTATCTGTACCAGCTCCCAATCAATCAATGAATCCTCTTTATTTATCTATACCAGTTCCTGATTAATCAATGAATATTCTTGATTTATCTGTACCAGCTCCCAAGCAATGAATGAATCCTCTTTATCTATCTATACCAGTTCCTGATCAATCAATGAATCTTCTTGATTTATCTGTACCAAATCCTAATCAATCAATGAATTCTCTTTATCTATCTATACCAGTTTCTGATCAATCAAAAAAACCATCCTGTTCATCTGTCCATACAAGCTCCTGATCAATCAATGGATCTGTATCTATCTACAACAGTTCCTGATCAATCAAAGAATCTATCTTATTTATTATACAAGCTTATTATCAATCAATAGATCTGCTTATCTGTCTATACAAGCTCCTGATCAATCAATGGAACTGTTGATCTATCTACACCAACTCCTGATCAATCAAAGAATCCATCCTGTTTATTTTTCTATACAAGCTCCTGATCAATCAATGGATCTGCTTATCTATCTATACTAGTTCCTGATCAATCAATAGATCCATCCTGTTGATATGTCTATACAAGTTTGTGATAAATCAACGGATCTGTTGATCTATCCAAATCAATTCCTGATCATTTAATTGATTTTGTTTATCTATCTATACTAGTTCTTGATCAATTCATACCACTCAGAGAATGTTAAAATATCTTTCTAGAGTAAAATAGCAATTATTAACTAGTTTCCAGTAAACCACAATAAAGCAACCTAGTAAAGCTGTTTTAAGGTATTTTTATTTGAAATATAACATTGAAAAGTTTAAGAAGCAGCTGTTATCATCATTTCTCTTTTTAGAGAAGAAGAAATATGAAGTAGTAATTTCTATTGTACTTTTGGAATGTGAAACAGTAATTTCTATCTTGTTTTTAGAATGTAATGCAGTACTTTCTATCTTGTTTTTTGGATGAGCAGCAGTACTTTCTATCTTATTCTTTCAATTTTATTTTTAGTTATGCCTTTTTTTCTCACTTATGTATTTTTTCTTCTGTCATTTGGTTCATTTTTTTTTGCTTTAAATGCAAATTTACCCCATTTTTAAAATATAACACAAGGTTCCCTCTAGTGGTGAGGCATGGATAGTAAGTTCTATACGTTACACAGTTAGTCAATCCACATGTAATTTACAGTCTTGCAAGATGATTAAAAGATCTGAAGTTAGGTTAATGAGAAACAAGAAAGTTCATACATTAGGTATTTTTGAAACTGTGATATGCAAGATATTTCAATTGTTAAAATATATTATTGCGAGTCCTTACTTGGCCTTTTATTTTTGATTTAATTTTGATGAAAAATAATTGAGATGTGTCTAATATTTTTATTGTGAATAATTCTACAAACTAAGTTTTCTTCTTTTGTTCTTTATCATGATTTATTATTACCACCATCATTTTGTTACTTGATATCAACAACACTCCTTTTTATATTTGTTTATTATATTTTTAATTTGGAGACAGAGATATTTAATTTTGAAATACCAACTAGGCACCCTTTTATAAGGGGTTAATATCTTATACCCTGGTAGTAATGTTGAAATTTGATATCCTAGAGTTTAACTTAAACTTTAATGTGCATCTGACAATAACAATTGGTTATTTGAACAGTTTAGTGTTTCTTTTCTTTCTTTGATTCAGAATCAGGTCAGCGTAAGGAAAAATTAGATGTTCACTCAGTAACACGAAGTATTTGACAGATCTGTGATCTATCATTAACAAAAAAGTTCACAGAGTAGCTACCCACTGACATAAATCAATTACTCACAGGTCATTATAAATAAGCCCATCACAAATCTAATTACAATAACCCAAACAAACACAAGCTTGTACATCACATACATTAACCTGGATATAATGTGAAAAACTGTTAAGAGATCTGTACTTCATGAATGAAATAGTGGTATCTGATAAACGTCCTGTTTTTGTGATCCTATGTGGTTGTCACAATGTCAATAATTACACAGATTAAAAGATATAATGTGCATTTAGTTTTAGTTAATGATGTTTTAGAAGAGTCAGGAACAAAATAAAGTTGTTACCTCTCCATTGCTGATTTTACAAACAAGCCAGAAACAATATTTATTTTAAAAACAAGAATGTCTACTTACCTACTACACTAAGAAAGACTGGTAGAAAAACCAGACTGTGAACAGTGCCAAAAGCGATGATTCCCAGGTACATACGGAAATAAAAAACTTGAAAAATCTGTGATTTAGCAAAAGCAAGGACTAACACCCCACAATCAGTTAGTGTTATTCCAGATAAAATCTGTAATAAGAGAATGATATAAACATCTTGTTATCAATCAGTTTCAAAATGCAACACATGTTGATAATGGATGTCAAAAGGTTACATGTATTGTAATATTCGTCAGTGAAGATTCTTCCAATAATAATTTGTTCATCTCAAAGAAAGTATTTTTGGACAGCAAACTTTTAATTCTTTGTACATTTCTAAAATACAAAAGTTACACACTTAGTTAACCACCTCTATCAACTGGAGTTGCTCTTTTCAAGCTTTGATATTACTGAACTATCTATATCCATTAGTGTGGTCCTTCTCAAGTTTAGTACTTACTGAACTACCTGCATCTTCCAGTGTGGTCCTTCTAAACTTCAGTATTTAGTGAAATACCTATATGTTCTAGTGTGGTCCTTCTAAAGTTCAGCAGTTACTGAACTACCTATATCTTCTAGTGTGGTCCTTCTACAGTTCAATATTTACTGAACTACCTATATGTTCTAGTGTGGTCCTTCTAATGTTCAGTATTTACTGAACTACCTGTATCTTTTAGTGTGGTCCTTCTAAAGTTCAGTACTTACTGAACTACCTATATCTTCTAGTGTGGTCTTTCTAAAGTTCAGTACTTACTGAACTACCTATATCTTCTAGTGTGGTCCTTCTAAAGTTCATTATTTACTGAACTACCTATATTTTCAAGTGTGGTCCTTTTAAAGTTCAGTACTTACTTACTGAACAACCTATATCTTTGAGTGTGGTCCTTCTAATGTTCAGTATTTACTGAACTACCTATATCTTCTAGTGTTGTCCTTATAAAGTTCAGTACTTACTGAACTACCTATATCTACTAGTGTGGTCCTTATAAAGTTCAGTACTTACTGAACTACCTATATCTTCTAGTGTGGTCCTTATAAAGTTCAATACTTACTGAACCACCTATATCTTTTAGTATGGTTCTTTTTAAGTTTAGTACTTACTGAATTACCTATCTCCAGTAGAGTGGTCCTTCTCATGTTTAGTACTTACAGAACTACCTATCTCCTCTAGAACAGTCCGTGCTCTCTCAACTTTTGTAACTTGAGAACTTAGTGCAAAGAGCCGTGTTATATGAGAACAGAATTCAACTGAAATTCCAATACCCTAAAAAAAAAGAAGAATTTTAATACATGTACTGTTTATGTATAAAAATGTAACATAAAGTTTTTACATGAAACTTAACACACACACACAATGTATATACATGAAACATTAAAATACATGACAATTAACAGATATACACTGTTTATACAGTGTCTTACTAATAAAAACAAAAAACAATTAATTATTTCAATTTATTAATAAACCATTAAGTATTCACCTCTATATAAACTGAATCTTCATGACATAATAGCTATAATGTTACCAAACAAGGCTAATTTGAATAATACAATAATCACACAGTTCTTCACTGTACTATATCCAAGTTGATATTCCATAGCCTAGCATGAATTTTGAGAAGAAGAAATATCATTTTAAACTATCTTATTAACAAAGATTTGAAGGAGCAACACAGTATTTATTATTTACATTCAGGTGTTTAGAATAAAACTGGTGATTCGAATTTTTATATATTATAAGTATAGAATTATGAGTGTACAACTTACGACTACAAGGTTCACAAGAGAAACGGCATTTAAAGAAATGTTCCACCAGTACATCAACCCCATCATATTCACAGTAATCATCAGGATAGTGAACACTGTGATGGCTGCTGAGAAGAAATTCAGTCCAAGGATCAGAAAGGTGACAACAAAGATGGCAAAAAGGGACAAAGACAAGCTTTTCAAAGTGTCCGTCCAGATGGTTAGGTACTGTTCATAGAAGACGTGCACAATGCTGGCAACATGTTAGATTCATCATGATTAATAAGTACAGCAACAGCTTATGCTACGACTAATATCACTTTCATAAGTTACCAAGTTAAAAAAAAATTCTCTTATCTGCCAAAATACACATGGACACAAAAATATTTTGTGAAATATATGTTTACAAGCTGAGGTACGTGCCCTTCATCAGGGTTAAAAACTTTAACAAATTTGTGGGTGGGTGATATGATAAATACAAGAAAAATCCTAACTCACACAGTTTATTTAACACATATTATTACAGTATTCATTATTACCTCACGAAACTTCTTGTATAAATTTTAAGAACTAACTATGTATATATTTAAAACTTGGTATACACTGTGTGATGGTCAGGTAACTTTGTAGGAAGAGGTAGTAATCAAAGTAGTTGTAAAAAAGTGCTTTCTGTTACATGCTTTCAACATTCAGCTCTTACTATTCTCCCTGTTTTGCATCGTTAATTAATTGAAGGTCAATGGATGCAGAAATGTCTCATGGACTGAAGTTGAAAGGTCATGGGTCAAAATTGGAAGCTATTATAACTCAAAAAAATAGCTTTTCATATCAGCTTCATGGCAGATATTGGGGTAGAAACATCAGCTGAGTTGATATCTTATTGCAATAGCGGTGACTATTTTCCTCATTAAATTTCTAGTGCACTCTCTAATATATATATATAAGATGTTTGTATGCCCTTCCCCATGGTGTGTGTGTGTGTGTGTGTATGTTCTATTATAGAAAGGATGTTGAGCCATCTATGAATATAGTTAACAGTAATTTATGTCAAAGATAATAAATACTGAATAACAGCAACAATGGGGGATGGAAGGGTAGTGAGCCCCATTAGCATGCTCCTTGTTCCAAACTATAATCCACATAGTTTGGTTGAGATTGGTGCAATGACCTAGAAATAATTAGATAATGGACAGACAGACAGGCACACAGATTTTTGTGCTTCATATATATATATATATATAGATAATAACCACCCTTCAAAAACAATATCTTGTAGATTTTGGGAGGCTGTTGTTATTGTTAGCACATTAGTTGTTATTAATATCATTCAGTATTAATTAAAGTTAGCCTGAGGTTGATGTTCCCTTTAAGGGCTATGGCACTGAAAAAAGATTATGGAAATCATTACAAGAAATCAGGTTATTACAAATGATAAAAATATGCTCAGATGACTGCCAACAGAAACAAGTTTTGCGTAAGACGTTAACTGATATTCAAACTGAGTCAAAATGAAGGCTAGAACAAGTATCATGTAGTCAACTTTAGAAAAAGTCAGTTATGCAAAAGTTTTAAAATGTGATGAGAAAGAAAACAGAGAGGCTGATCCAAGTGAAATAAATAACAATTAATTGTTATATGCCAAGTTTTTTAATTTAATCATTTGTGTAATTCTTGTTGTCTTGGTACATGACCAATGATATATTAAACATTGATATATGGAGTAACTATTAATGTTTAAATAAAGTCTCTTCAATGGTGCTGGTAACTGAATGAATCACAATTTGTATTTCTACTAAAGATATGTTTGTGAATTAGTGATGTTTGTCCCACTTAGAATCTGATGAGTCCAAATGCTTGGCCATCTTTGTTTAAAGTTAAAAATATTTTTGTCCATATTGTTAAGTTTGTATATTCTAGCTAGATAACTCCAAAAAACCTCCAAAATACATACCTAGATTGTTTCTGGCATCTGTTATATTGTATTTCATATTCACTCTTTTCTATTACAATGTACAGCTGATAACTCTGACATCACAAACACAGTACCATATTGAATTATAGTCTCTAAACGATTGTGGCTTGCACACTTCAATCCCTCCATCCATTCACATTGGGTTAATTAGCTAAATGTTTACTCAGAGCTGTTGAGGTGAATTACAGGCAAAAAGTGATTCAACTGCCATTTATAAAAACATATTATTAGGAAAGCTGTTAAAGGAAGACTGCTATGTGTGTGGGAAACATGAAAATTACAACCACCGTTAATGAACCATCCTGTTGATATTATGTATATGAGAATGCTCCAACTGACATAATGAGTATATTATTTTAATAAAGTCTTCCAAGTTCACTGATAGGAAGCCTTGCAACCTGTTGATTGACATTGGTTCTATTCAATTATTCAACGTAATCTGGAAATAAAAACTGGTTGATGAAGATTTCCAAGATAATGTGATACATCTGGGGTGGCAGAGGCTCTCCTAATGGATAAGATGATATACCTGTGTTGATGGATTATTTCCCACCTATAAATTTCCAGGAAAAAGTAATATAGCTGTGCAGGAGAAAAGTGTTATTCATTTACAGAAAAGTCAGAGTTAAGGCTTGTGAGTAGGTATGTAGGTGAAAACTGTTATTTATTTACAGGAAAGTCAGAATTAAAACCAGTGAGTAGGTATGTAGGTTAAAACTGTTATTTATTCACATGATAGTTAGAATTAAGACTTGGGAGTAGCTGTCTAGGAGAAAACTGTTGTTTATTTACAGGAATGGTGGAGTTAAGACTAGTGAATAGGTGTTTAGGAGAAAACTGTTATTTATTTAATGGAAAATTAAAACTAATTAGACTAAGACCAGACAGACCTTTCTTGTTTCTACTAGAAACAGCCAAAAAAATTCTACCTGTAAGGAAACACTCGTACATCTTGATTAGAGGACTTTTCTCTGATTTTCTCAGTTAGCTTGTCTGAAACATATCGAGCCATCTCAAGACCCTTGTAAAAGTCTTTTGATGTTCGGAGGATGGTGTGATAGGTCATGAAGTGGGTGGCTTGATAAGAACAAGAAAACTTAATTCATTCTTTATTACTAAATAAATTAAAAGCTGTAAAAAGCTGAGAATTCATTTATGTCAAAAACTACATGAAATTCTGAATTCTAGAGTTTTTCAATATCTAAAACTGATCTGGAAACATAATTTCAAAATATCTGCTCGTATCAACCTTAAATGTAAGAGACAAGATTAGAAATAAATGGTCTTGTAAACAAACATCCTATAATATTACTCCTGACATAAGATATCAGAAAAGATTCATGCATGGTTGAACCAATAAAAAGACATATTTCTATATCTTTAAGAAGTTGTGTGTTTAAGACCTTCAAACAAGCGAACATTTATAAGCTAAACAGTCTGAGTGTCTTATATTAATTTTTGTGAAATCACTTACGCAACATATATGAAATACTTACATGTTACAGTGAGTTTGCTAGTATAGTAGAAACACTTTTCCTCCATAAAGCATACAAATGTTAAAAGAAACTAAATCCTAGTTTCAAATAATTTAGTTTTGTTAAAGTATTTTTGAAAACATCTTTCATTTTCTACTTATTTTAATAACATCCACAGTACTTTCTATATAACAATATCTTGTTTTTTATAAGTACAAAATATGACTAATTACATAATTAGAATTATCAAAATTGAATCATGACCAAAAATTGCTTTGTTTTCATTCAATCAAATAACTTTACTGAGTTCCAAAACATAGAGATAATACAATATTACTTAACAGGATTAAACAGAAAATAACTAAAGTATTGTTAACTCTAATGATGTTCAGATTAAGGTCAGGTGAGGTTTGAAGGTTACAACTATGTTCAGTGGATAGATTTCATTTCTTTATTAAACTCAACTGTTATATGTTTTCTAGTTTTTTTTCAAAGTCAGAAACCAAAAGTCCCTTAAGCAAAGAGAGCCAGCTAGTAAAGTTTAAATGCTATTTACCACATTCATTTTATGTCTCTTGAACTGATTTTAAGTGTTTAACTACAGATATATTGATGAAATTTTGTAGAATAGACAGCAACTGACTGTTGTAAAGACACAAATGTAGAAAACGACATTTCAAAAGTTTTCTGTCTTTCATCTTCAGCTTAGGACCTAAGGATGAAAAACATCAGACTTTTGAAACGTCATTATCTATATTTTTGTCTTTACAACAGTCAGTTGTCATCCATTCTACAAAGTTTCATAATGAATACTCTGCCTAAACAATCTGTCAAAGAATACAGATATCTCTAAGCATTGTATTTAACTTCATCAAAAATATTATTATTTCAGAGAATGACAGTTTTTGAATAAAGTATAAAAGTGAGGCAGAGCCTTAAATAAATTGTCTGGTCCAGGAACTTACTTACATTAAGTGAATATTAGATTAAGACTAAAATAAACTGTCTGGTCTAGGTCATTGACATTAAGTGAATATAAGATGAAGACTAAAAATAAACTGTCTGGTCTCAGTAACTTACTTACATAAAGTGAATACTAGATAAAGACTAAAATAAACTGTCTGATCTTAGTAAAATAAGATTCACATGGAAACCATATCATTGCAGACTTCTGTTGGACAAATAAATACATACATATATATAAGGTAAGACTTTGAAAGAAACAGTATTATCATAAAAACATTCCAGAAGGTCCACTGGTATATTTTCCATGTTAATGTGTTTATCAGCAGTAACTCAGTCCTGAAGGAATTTTTGAAAAATAGTGTTTTATCCGAAATAAAGAAATTTAAAACTCATCCATAACTGGAACAAAGATATTTATTGTGCAGCTTTGAAAAAGCAGACACAAGATATTATTTACATAAAATGTAGTAAACATTGACTACAGTAATAGTGTACTGTGAGTACGAAAATAAATTTATGTTTGTTGTTCATGGTGACTACTGTGGCATAGACAGTTTAGCCCATCAGCATGTGTTAAACACCTTGAAAGTATACTGATCACGACTGCAGTGTGAAGTAGGTTAGTAAATGACAAATCGTGGTAATTTAGTATAATTTTTTATTAGGATAAATGCAAATATATTTTCAGTTATGCATTTTTCATGATGATTTATGACGTTTTTACATGTTTAGATAGATTTGAATAAAAACTTTATAATCTGAAAGGTCCACCTTTCAAAAGCCCTCAGATCATAAGGTTTCTATTTATTTCTATCAAAACTTCTTAAACCCATGTAATTTTATAATGTCACTTGTATTTTTGGATTACTGTTCTACAAAGAATAATCCAAAGCCATTGGCCAGGGTTTGCCACTAATATGACCCATAAAAGCCACATATAATAATATTACCAAAATAACAGATTATTTTATCTTCACAAATGATATTACTCATTTCATGATAACTTCATTACATATTTATTAACAATCATTTATTTGAACTTTAAAAGTAATATATGATGTTACATATTATTCACCCATTAAAAGTAACATGTGATGTTACACATTATTCAACCATTAAAAATAGTATATGATGTTACACATTATTCACCCTTACCTCCTATTTTTAATTTGTTGTCACTGGTTGGATTTAGTTCCACAGCAGATCCAAACTGTGATTTTCCCCTGCATCATACCAAAAACTGTTAACTTTCATTATGGATTAAAATGAAAAACGAATACAAAACATATAAAAATTATATATGTACTACACTACATCAATACTTTTTCAACATAAATATCTTTTTTTTTTAAGGTTGTTGGGTTTTAAAGCTTAATATTTGTATCATTTACCTAAGGGGAGCAGATGGGGTGAAACTAAATAGTTGAGAGCAAAATGTAGCTCTCTTGCTGTATTTTTAACTTCTAGGGTTCAAATCATTGAGCATATTTTCAGATTAATAACTTACTTCCTAGACCAACAAAATCACCTTTTAGTTTTTATAAGAAGCTCCATGGTGGCTGTAGCTAGAGTAGAAAACAAAACAGTGATTTTACCAATTTCGTTATTTTTTCAGATTGTTAATATAACAGTAAGTTCACTTGAACTTCCTGATAATAATAATGAGAAATATGCACATTTTGTTTCAAGACACCTGGTGTCTTTAATGAAGGTAAGATAAAAACTCAAACTTACGCTTTACTGCACTTCTCACCAGGTAGATCTGACAAAAAGAATGGCACATAATGATCAAATTCTTTTCCTATCACCCTTGAGTCTGGGCTTGCACAACTTTCACATCTTAGTTCATCTACAAAAACGTGAGATACTAAAATCAGCATGTAAAAACATAAACAGTTAAAGTAGTTTATCTTGTTATAATAAATGGCTATTTTTGATTTAATTAAATATAGTCTTTTCTTCAAAATGAAATTTAAGATTAAATAGTTAATATTCTAAAAATCTTTTGTCAGTAGCAATTGACAAACTATAATGTCTTCAATTTCTCTTATAAAAAAGTTAAGACTAAGCAGTAACAAGTCAGTAGTTTCTGTTATGTATCAGTTAACAGTAAGTAATAACACACCACTAGTTTCTGTTACATATCAAATAACAGTAAGTAATAGCACATCATGAGTCTGTTATGTATCAGTTAACAGTGAGCAATAACACATTACTAGTTGGTGTTATGTATCAGTTAAGAGTAAGTAATAACACAGCATCACTTTCTTTTTTGCATCAGTTAAGAGTAAGTAATAACACAACATCACTTTCTTTTATGTATCAGTTTACAAAAAATAATACATCACCAGTTTCTGTTATGTATCAGTTAACAGTAAGCAATAACACAAGCATGTGCCACATGCACGAGAGATTTGGTAATTAAGATAATCTGTTGTCTAAATTTGTAAACACAAAGTGAAAACTATCAAAGCTAACTTGGGAATCTTATAACAAAAAAAATTAAACATACTGGTATTATTACGTGGACTAGACTTAACAATGCAAAGGAATTAAAGCGATAATAGAGAAAGCTACATAGTGCACTGTCTAGCTGAGTCTTACAAGAAAGAAGAAGAAACTGATAAATTTAAATTATACTTATACACTCTCTAATAACGTAAATGATTCATGTACTGCAGTGGAATATTCAATATTACATAAATAAAACATGGTTGAAATTTGATGAATTTAAACTAGTACAATCTTTTATTAAGACTTACCTTTAAATATCGAAGGACAGTGAGTACTATTACTGTGTTCATAGCAGCAGCTTGTACTTTTCATAAAATCTATGAAATCATCTAACCAACTAACCACCTCTTCTGCTAGGTATGTTCTGAGACAGAAATATTACTGTTAAAAAACTGAATTAACTGTATATCAAGAAACTGGAATAATTATTTATCAAGAAACTGAATTAATTGTATATCAATAAACTGAGTTAATTGTATATCAAGAAATTGAATTAATTATACATAAAGAAACTGGATTAACTCTATATCAAGAAACTAAAGTAATTGTATATCAAGAAACTAGTTGCTTTGAGTAATTATGGATGAAGTATTTTAATTGGTAATGATAACATCTGTTATTAATATAATGCATTCTAAAAAACACTCATAGGTACATAAATTACAACACTATTAAAACAATTCATTTGTATCTAATCTACCATATTATTATAACAACTCATAAGTACATGAATTATGACACTATTAAAACAATCCATTTGTACCTAACCTACCATGTTATTATAACAACCCAAGAGTACATAAACTTTGTTACTATTAAACCAATCAATTTGTACCTAACCTACCATGTTATTATAACAACTCATGAGTACATAAACTATGACACTATTAAAACAATCAATTTGTACCTAATCTACCATATTATTAAAGTAATTCATAAGTACATAAACTATGCCACTATTAAACCAATCAATTTGTACCTAACCTACATCATTATTGAAACTACCCATATGCATGTAACCTATAATACTATTCAAACAACCTATCTGCATCAAACCTACTACAAATTTAAAACAACCCATCTTTAATCTGTATTTTGTTTATCCTCTGATGACTTTTTTTTTTTTTTTTTTTTCCAGCTAGAAAATGAAGTAAATGGTTTTGCCTGATAAAGAAAACATCTAGATAAACGTTGCTGGTTAATATGTTTTAAATTATTCTAACTGTAGAATAATTTAGTGAGAATAATTGCTCCTCTGTTTATTTAAGGTGTTCCTGTTTGAGTTACACCAACCTATTCAACAATATTTGCAACGTTATGGAGTGTAATTAACTTAAAGTTACACTGAAAGTAAAATTTGTGGTACATGCTAGTTGAGCTTTGTGTCTTAAAATTGACTCACCTTATGTTATACAATAACCAAACTTTGTGCCATATGCTAACCAAATTTTATACTATATGCTTGGAACAAATTGTGCTACATGTTAATTAATCTCTGTACCACAGGTCAGTAAAGTTTTGTACTAAATGACAGTAAACTTGATACTACATGCCAGCTAATTATAAGATTCAATTTCTGACTGATTCCCTTAAAGTTTATATAACAAGATATGAGTCAATATCTAGTCAGATAGGTAAGAAAAACCATAACTCACTGCCTTGTTCAGTGATCTCTCAACCTAGAAACTTCTGTTATAATATTTCCAGATTAGACTGTCATAAATAGTAGCACATTAAGTCAGTAATAATAAGTTTATGTTAATTTTGTTTGTCAACAACAAGTCTTGGGCCCCCAACTGACACAGCAGTATATCTCAGACTTACAACGCTAAAATCTGGGTTTCAATACCCATGGTGGACAGACCACAGATAGCCCATTCATTGTCCAGCTTTGAACTTAATTACAAAAAAATAAACAAACAAGTCTAAAATTGTAAAGTAAGCTTCAGTTGAAGATTTTTGCATAAACTTTGTTTGTCAAAGTTGTAATATTTTAAACACAGAATATAGCTTTGTATTGCAAAATACACACACAGACAAATTCAGTGATGTATTTTAGACAGGAGTTGGAAAGGTTACCTCCCACTTTTGGCATTAAAATATTTTTTTATAAGCAAACATGATTCATATTAAAACCAGAAAAATTCATATGGACTTAGTTACTTTCATCTCACAATTTATTTCTAAATAAATTTTCATTGTATTTCCAAAAAATTCTAATAAAGCCATTCAGTTCTTATTATATTACTAGTAACACATTTTTAGCTATCACTCACTCACTTTACCAAATTTTTCAATGTGTCTGTGGACAAATTATATGTATTCTATTTTTATAGAAATTATCAACTGTACTTTTCCTTCTTTCCAACAGCTCCTTTCAGAATAAAGTAGAAGCTGTCACTGTCACACTCTGGATGGGAACACACCCGGTTCTGCATCTCTAAATCTGAATAATTGTATCCATCAGTAATAACGAAGTACAACGGAGGACCAACTGACAAGTACTTGTTAATACTCTTGAAGTATGACAAAAGATACGAATCCTTCAAAGGAGAAAATAAGGACAGTCTAAATATAATAAACTATCCTGTAATGAAAAACACCAAAAAGTTTCTGTTTATTTTTATATTCAGGCTATCTTTACTTACTGATGACTATAATTAAATTTAAGATATAAACTAGGTTTCTTGAAAAACAAATAGTCCTAACTTAATAAACTACATGGTATGCTAATACATTTAAAAATGGCTGTATTTGTGTATGCATTCTTATTAAAGTTTATTTATGATTTAGCTAAAGAAAGAGATCATTTGGTAGGAATCAGTTATCACAAGAAACATACAAAGGAAGTCATCAGAAATCATTTGACTGGAAACACTTATACTACAAGAAGTTTTGGTGTGAGATCTAGTAAAAACAGATTTCACTTTAAAATGATTAAAACACCTAAAAGCAGGAAAACAGAACAAGAGGTATTATTTGACCAAACACATTAATGGTAATTATTGAAGACATGGAAATCACAAGAGTGTTGCGGCAAAATTTTGGAGACCAACAGTCACTGTTAGTTAGCAGTTTAAACAGTGTGAAAACAAGAACACTGTAACAAACATATAATAAGCTTGCTGCAACAAACACAGTAAACATACTAAAAAATCAATATATTCATACCGACTATAACAACAGTAAGAAACTTGTCAGCTAGGTATCTTTAATAACAAAGCCAGCAGCAGAATATATTTCAACACTGTTCATTTTATTACATATGAAAATGTTACAAACCTGAGGCATCGATAGCTCCTGATCAAAGCCTATGTCAATTTTGTTGATAACAGCAAGAGAAGAGCATGTCCAAACAGTAAATATTAATAACTAGGAAATAATAAACACATAACATTATTAATCTGGTATGACATTCACCCATGATATACAAAATTTACATATTATACATTAAATGTTTAGACTTGAAATCTAAAAAAAATTCTATTATTATAAAAACATAAGATTACTACTTCATTCAAGCAAGAAAACAAATATACAGTGTGAAATATGAATAATAAATAAAAATCAATTTAAATACTTTTAGCTAGTAAGTTTAACACTTACCACAACAACACGAACAAAAGGTTTCATCAATATAGGTGCATAAAAAGATTTAAAACATCTGTGTAGAAGGCTATTTGCAGATCTGTTTTTAACTTTAGAAAGTTTCCAACACCAACACAGATCTAGTCTGTTTCCCTGGGAATAGACACAAAAATAACAGAAGTACAAATGAACCTAGATAAAAAATACAGGAAGTATTTATGGGCTACATACACGTTAGAAAGGAAAACTAATAATTATATCAGTGATATATGTGATAAGATAGAATTAGTATGCACTATATCAGTAGTAAGTAAACAAAATAAAATTAATGTGTCGTATCAATAGTAAACATAACAAGAGAGGCTTAGCTTGCACTATATTAGTGACAAATGTAACAAAATAGGCTTAGCACATGCAATAATAAAATTAGTTTTAAAACACACACACACACATACATATATATATAAAGCTGTATGTTCCAAACTTAAATGCTTTCTTGGCTCTAATAATCACTACACTAACCTCCTGTCTTTTTGTATCCAGTACAAAAAGGGCAAGAAAACATGTCATCTGCAACAGGAAGTTAATAAGGAGAGCTAATCCAGCATAAAGGGCAAATATTTTAACAGCTGGCATGTCTGTTAAAGCTCCTAAGAAAAAAAGAAAGTTTTAGTTTAGCTGTAGTTCAGTACAGAACATTGATAAGTTTAAATTTTAATGATTATATATCTTAATTATTTAAAAATGAATATCAATCACAATTTCTATACAATTTTAATGTCTCATCTATTTCAATATCTTTCATGAGATAGAAATAGGAACCATAAAGCAAAAGTCGTTATTCGAGAGAGAGTGTAATACCTTAATGTGAACCTTCAATCTTAACCATTTATTTGTTTTCCTTGGTACCTATTTGTTTTTGTTATAAACACTTACATGACCAATATTTAAAGATAAGTCCATTTGAGATGTTCTCTTCTTGGGCAGTAATTATGAATGAATAGCTTACCTTTTTTAAGTAAAGAACTGGTACTTTTATTGACTCATTAATCTCTCATTTAGTAATTGAGACTTGAAATCTGATAACAATTTTGAGTCACATTGGATTGTACCAATTTAATCTAAGTAGATTAATAAAAATATATTTTTAATTTTTTATATAGATATATGAGAAGAAACAAAGAATTTCCTAATAAGTTTTCTTTAGTTTTGAGTTTCTGTTTCCAAAGTGTAAAATATTTGTGCAAATGAAAAAAGTTTTTAAGGAAGTGAATCATGAAAATAAAATCTATGGACTTATTGATATCAGTTATATATGTGGTCTCTTGATCAGAACTGAGTTTGGAGAACTTACTGATTATATGTTAGATATAATGATACTTAACATGTGATAGTCAAACTAGCACCTCAACTGGTGTGAGGTTGTATTGGGTTTCTCATGGATCTATAGGTATGAGGATAGTAGGGAACCCTCACAGGCATTTAATACTCACCTTGTTGTTGGCCAACTAGTAAATAATATTTCATATATCTACTAGTATTTGACTAGTGGTAAACATACTGGTATTAATCTTACTGTCAGCCCTCTGGTACTTAGTATGTGATATGTTTATTAATATTTAGCTTGCAGTCAACCTACTGGTATTAAATTTGAGGAATTTGGTTCAATGTTATGCCGTGTTGGAAAGAAAAAAAAAGTTCTGAGTTCTATTTACATAAAATTTGAAATTTAAATAATTGGTTTCTTCAAAATTCTGAGGTCACATCTAAATATGTAAAAAATTACTAATATGATGCCTCAGCTGAAAAAAAAGGAACAATTAAAGATTTAATCACTCTGAATAACCAGAAATTATTTGATTCAAACTGTCTATGATTTGTCTGTTCAGTTACAAAATAGCTTTTAAAACGGTAATATTAGAGCAGTAAGTTGTAAATTTTAAAAGTCAGTGATATAGTTTATGTGTGACAAAAATAACAGTCTTGTTAATGTAATTTAAATTTTATAGTAAATCTACAAGTAGAATGCAAGTAGTACCCAAATAGAGCACAAGTAGAACACACACACACATAAAATAACTAAATCATGAATGTTACAAAACAAATGCCATGGTTCAAGGGTTCCATGGAATTTTGGATAATACATTAAAGTAATGGATCTTTTTCAACTACAATTTATTTGTTATTTTAGGATAACTGATTGTGATAATCCGATACCTAAGATCATTCAGTCTACCATTTAAGAAGACTCATGTGTAATAAAATAGTTTATAGAAAGGTACAATGTATAATGAAGGTAAAGAATTAGAGAAATGTTTACATTTTACTATTGATAAAGGAAAATGCGACTTCTCTTTAAGTCATTATCTATTTGTTATGAATTAAAATCATAACAAAGAAATTAACAAAAACAAAGCAATATCTGGTGAAAGTCAAAATCTACTAGTAAAAAGTAACCTATGAAAAAGCAGCTTGACATAGATAAACTGGACAAAAGCATGCTTGGTGCCCTCTCTCCTACAACTCTGCCAATCTGTTCTTCCAAACGTTCCTCAGGATTTCTCTCATCTCTCTGAAGCATGTAAAAATAGAAATTGCTCAAGAACCTCATTATTACCAAAATTACAAATAAACAGTTTATTGGAAACAAAAGTTCACTCAGTATCTACTAAGTGTGTTTACAACTGCACAAAGTTCTGGACTACAAAAATAACAGTTCACTCACTATTTACTAAGTATGTTTACAACTACATAAAGTACTGGGCTATAACTGTTCACCCACTATCTACTAAGTATGTTTACAACTACCCAAAGAAGTGGACTACAAAAACAACAGTTTACTCAGTATCTACTAAGTTTGTTTACAACTACCCAAAGTACTAGACTACTTAAACAACAGAGATGGTCACTAGCTCTGATATAAAGTTCACCTAAATAATGGAACATTTTGATGGTCACTAGCTTTTACGTAAAGTTAGCAAAAATAAAGGAACGTTTTGATGGTCACTAGCTCTAATACAAAGTTAACCAAAATAAAGGAGCATTGTGAACATAACTAGCTCTAATGTAAAACTAAACAAAATAAAGGAACATTTTGATGGGCATTAGTTCTAATGTAAAATTAACCAAAATAAGAGAACATTTTGATGGTCACTAGCTCTGAAGTAAGACTAAACAAAATAAAGGTACATATTAATGGTTACTAGCTCTCAAATAAAACTATGGAAAACAAAGAAGAATTGTGATGTCTACTAGTTCTAATGTAAAACTAATGAAAGTAAAGGAACATTGTGACAGGCAATAGCTCTAATGTAAAACTAACCAAACTAAAGGAAAATTTTGATAGTCATTAGCTTTGATGTAAAACCAAACAAAATAAAGGAACATTTTGGTGGTCACTAGCTCTATTGTAAAACTAACCTAAACAAAGGAACATTTTAATGGTCACTAGCTCTAATGTAAAACTAAAAATAAATTAACATTTTTATGGTCATTAGCTCTAATGTTAAGTTAATCAAAATAAAGTAACATTTTCATGATATCTACATCTTACAAAAGACTAACCAAAATAAAGAATTATTGTGATGGTAACTAGCTCTAATATAAAATTAACCAAAATAAAGGAACATTGTGATGGTCACTAGCTGAAATGTAAAACTAAACAAAATAAAGGAACATTTTGATAGGCACTAGCTCAAATGTAAAAAATAAAGGAACATTTTGATGGGCACTAGTTCTAATGTAAAACTAACCAAAATAAGAGAACATTTTGATGGTCACTAGTTCTGAAGTAAAACTAAAGAAAACAAAGTAACATTGTGATGCTCACAAATTCTAATGTAAAACTAACTAAAATAAAGGAACATTGTAACAGGCAATAGTTCTAATGTAAAACCAATCAAAATAAAAGAACATTGTGATGGTTAGTTAGGTTTAATGTAGAACTAAACAAAATAAAGGAATATTTTGATGGACACTAGTTCTAACGTAAAACTAACCAAAATAAATGAACATTGTGATGGTCACTAGCTCTAATGTAAAACTATTCAAAATAAAGGAACATTTTGATGGTGACTAGCTCTAATGTAAAATTATTCAAAATAAAGGAACATTGTGATGGTCACCAGTTCTAGTGTAGAACTAAACAAAATAAAAGAACACTTTGGTGGCATTAGTTCTAATGTAAAAACTAACCAATACAAAGGAACATTGTAATGGTTACTAACTCTAATATAAAACTAACAAAAATGAAGGAACATTGTGATGGTCACTAGCTCTAATGTAAAGTTTACCAAAATAAAGGAACATTTTCATGGTCATTTGCTCTAATATAAAGTTAATGAAAATAAAGAAACATTTTGAGAGAGACTACTTCTAATGTAAAGTTGACCAAAATATAGGAAAATGTTAATGGTCAGTTGCTCTACTGTAAAGTTAATCAAAATAAATGAACATTATGTAGTCACTAGCTCTAATGTAAAACTAATCAAAATAAAGGAACATTATGAAGGTCACTAGCTTTAATGTAAAGTTAACTAAAGTAAAAGAACCTTGTGAAGGTCACTAGCTTTAATGTAGAACTAAACAAAATAAAGGAACATTGTGAAGGTCACTAGCTATAATGTAAAACTAACCAAAGTTATGGAGCATTTTAAGAATAAATTTTAGCTTTGTATATTTCACAGTGCTCCAAGACTCATCTACATTATTTTACACATTTTGTAGTAAGTGTATTAAACTGGGCACGAGGATATCTATATAAATATATATCTTGCTATGTTTTTATGTGCATACTGAATTTATGAGGCCATGTGTTGACTGAACTCTCTTTTTGAGTCCAAGTCTTATTTAAGAAGTGTGGTGGAATGATTGCTGACATTGAGAGTAGATAGTTTCAACTTTTAACATAGTTATAAGCAATATAAAAAACTCTTGTGAACAACAACAGAAACATTCTGAATTTTACAAAGCATGCAATTAGTGGAACAGCATTTAGTAATGTGATTTGAAGTGTGGGTGATTTGTGATAACTCTCACCACATTTCTTTTTACTTCAGTTTATGTTGAAGAAATTCTGACCTGATAAGCCTGTACTAAAATAAAGATGTTATCAACTCCAACAGCAAGAACAAGGAATGGTATAACTTCCATAATAATCAGTGTTGCTGGCACTCCAGCAAAACAGAAAAGTCCTATTGAGGCTACTACAGAGAGAAGTACTATAACAACCCCAGCCAAACCAAGTGTGATTTTTGAATCAATCTGGAAAAGAAACAGTATCATGTACTCTAACTTAAAGTAAATAAAATAAATATAAAAACATAAAATTAAAGTTTTTAATCTGGAAAAGAAAGAAGATCATACACTTTGTTCTGAACTGAATAAAACTGGTGTAAAAATACAAAATAAAAGTATAATTTTTTAAGCTCATAAAAAATTAGGCAAGGTTTACTTTATGAAACTCTACAAGTCTCTGAACTTTCTCAATAAGTATCAAATGTCTGCATGATGGTAGCTTTTTAGTACAATTTAATGTACTTGTTCTAATCTGTTAACATTATGAATAGTATACTGGACAGATTAACTATAAAACTACACAAAAAGATCAAATGAGTTTCTTAAACACTTTTTCTAAACTATTTATCCTTCATAGTGCTTGTGCGTCAGTATTTTCTGTTGATATTTTTGTGTACTTTAAAAAAAAATGAATAATTTCACCTAATAGACAGTAAGCTACTTAACATGATGCAGTATGTGAGATAGTTTATTTTGAATTTTACACAAAAGTACAAAAGGGCTATTTGTGCTAGCTGTCTGTAATGTGAAAGACTAGAGGGAAGGCAAAAAGTTATCGTCACCCACTCTTGGGATATTCTTTTACTAACAAATAGTGGAATTAACCATAACATTATAATGCCCCCACTGATGAAATGACAAGCATGTTTGGTGCGAAAGTGAAATGAATAAGTTCAGCACCCTAACCACCTGGCCATGCCAGTACTATAGTATGTGAGCTCCACCAAAGTGAAAGGTATGAAACAAATCAGCAATCTGAAAGTGAATAAACCATTTATTTAAAATATTTTTTTTATTTGTTCAGCAAGTAACAGAAAATAAATAATAGATGCTTGATTTAAAATAGGCTAGAATTTATTGTTTTAATTACAAAATGTGATTATATGTATAAATTTTGTTCCTCAATGTTCAAGATACAAAATATATCTAAATATTAAACAAATGAAAAATTGTTTATTTTTAATAATATCACAAACTTATATTTTAAATGTTCTATGTCAAGTTTATAAATTCTGGAAAGTTTTTAGTAAATAAATTAAAAAACCTTTCCTGCTGCTTATCCATGAGAAATTTCATGGTCATAAGCTAGTTTAAATGACATTGTTTCATATTTTAAAAACTCTCAATAACAATGAGAAAACTTATTAGCACTCTCTACCTTTCTTAATGTGAAATTATAATTCCCTTTCAACATATTTTTACATTTAAAAGTTTTATAGAGTTTAAGAGAATATAATAATTTACCAAGAGAGTCCTCCAACTCTTCACCTCTCCCAGTGCTAAAGCAATATATACAAACATGATGATGTAACTTATCGCAATGGTAGTGATGTCTGACTGGCTTCCTCGCTCTAACTCATCTTCCACTGATCTCTAAAATCGTATAGTTTATATAAATGGATAAAGTGTTTGACCTAAATATAGACAGTTATAAACACAATACTAAGAGTATAAAGAGAAAATATGTCCATTTTATTGACAAAATTCTCCCACGTCCACACGGATTGTTCTCAAGTGTTGTACAACTATAAATCACACAGTGCTAGTTCATCTGTTGAATCAATTTTCAGAGAAAATACAACTTCAAAATACAATAAATTTTACACTATATCTCTAACTGCATATTTCAGTTTTAAAGAAATTACATTTCAGATTATTCTGGGAAAATATTCTGTAGACAAAAAATAAAATTTAGTGCATGTAATTTAGTTTTTTCAAATCTTACTTGTGACAGTGTGGTAAATAATTCTATAATGTAGTTTAACCTAATTACCAATAGTTTTTAAGAGATAGAAATAAACATGAAATGTGCATTGACCAACCTCTGCTTTAAACGAAATAGTGAGATTTGGTCTACTGTAATTCTTGACAAAATCGATAAATCTGAAAAAACAAAAATTTAGCATGTGATGTAATTTTTTTCAAACAAAATAAAAATAAATCACAATAAGATGTCTTGGAATAGAAAAACGTTACTGAAATGTCTTTTTTTAAGCATTATTTGAAAAATATTTATTATTCTAGAAACTTGTGATGATTAAAAAAGTTTATATGTTTTAGATTGCATCTCTTACTTCCAGTGTTTGTTATGTGATAACACAAAGAGCTTATAGCTTTTGTTTATGATGTTAACTCTAATATGAATAATATTCTGGAAATGTTTATAGTTAGTGCTTCTCTTTGTGAGGCACCACAGATTTCGTTCTGTGAAAAGGAAAAAACTTTATCCTTCCAGCATTAAGAGAAGTAGGTAAATTGAGATTTTGTTTTTAATAAAATAAATGTATTAATAACATTGTACTACAATTTGTATGTGAGTTACATAAAATATATCAGGAGTTGTTGCATACATGAACAAGTCCACAACACAGGTTACCCCTATTAATGAGTTATAACAGTTCTGTACCAGCTATGTACATCAAACCTAATCTTCAACAACTCTTGGTCTTTTACTAAAGACTCCCTTATTAAAGTGGAATTAGTAGGACACTATGAAATTATACTTCTATAAATTCATAAAGGAAATCTATAAACTAAAGGACATTCTTATATACAAAACGGTAATAGTAGGACTCTGGTATACATTACTGTTAGTATGAATGGTTGGAACTTGTATATCATTTGAAATCAAATACATAATTAAAATGAAATCAATTGTTTCCACTTAAAAACACATCATGTTACACATTTCAAACACTACTACATAGGACCTTTAATTGCGCAAATATAAAGTATTGCATTTTAATTATCTATTGTGTAATAATGTGCTATTATTACAGTTGTCTTATAACACTGATTTAAAATAAATTTTATGGCTGTTTTCTTAAGGTGCTTCACAAAAGAAACCTTTGATTCACTAAATACGAACTATTCTTTCTCACATCACTTACACTTTCTCCCAAGCCAAAGCAGCCTGATTCTCACTATTGTCATAGTAATTATTCACAGGAAAAGTGAGAACAAGAGCTGTGGAACTCTGGAAACTATTGTTATGAAAACCGCCAAAAGCAACAGCTGCTGGTATGAGTGGTCCATTGTAAGGAGCAAAACAGGCATACTGGATTGGATTTCTTCAATAACAGAGAAGGATAAATAAAAACATCATAACTTTGTCCTATTTAAAAGTATTCAGAAAAAATTCAGAGAAGTTAACAGAGTTTACTTTAAGTTGTTGAAAAAATGCTGGAAAAGAATCAATGTTTAGTTTAAGTTTTTTTCATTTGTTCTTAAAGATGTTTGAGTTATAAAATCAACATTGTTTGATCTATCTTAGCCAGTTTTAACATGTCAGTTGGGAAGTCTTAAATATCTTTTTTTTTTACAGTTAAAGTTATATTTATGAAAATTGTATTGCACTTAACATTTGAAAAATACTTTTACTTTTAACTAAAATCATTATTTATTAATACTGAAAAACTTATGTGAAATAGTTATTACAAGTTATCCATAGGTTACATGTTTTTATAGCAAAATTATAGACTTTTCTATTTTTATTAGATATTTCATATCCTTTCAAAAAATAAAACAAATAATTTAATAAACATCTAATCTGATCTGACTTTCTTACCACTGAATCGTAAGATAGAAAGGACTATCTTGAAAAGAAGGGACAATTAAATTTCACCAGTGCTAGTATTTTATGATATACTAAAAACCTAAAGTTGTTTCTGCAGTCACCTCATACACTTTAGTAAGTGAGACAAGTAATTCTGTGGAAGTAATCCTGTTGTATTAGTAAAATACGTATAGTTGAAGCTGAAGACACTCTGGACCACACAAGCATTATTTAATGGTGAGAGGGGAGCGACACATATGTCCGACAGAGTTACATTTGAACCGTTTTGGAAAGCAACCAGCCCTTCTATTGATTTTTGAAGATCCAACACCTAAAATATATATATTGTACATATTAGTATACAAATCTTTCATAGCTCAGTAATACATTTATGAGTTTATAATGCTAAAAACTAGGGTTCAATACCTGCATGGGCACAGCACAAACAGCCAATTTTTTATCTTTTTGTTTAAAAGCCAACTAGAAACCTCTCCATATCTTAATTATAATAAAACTGTATTATGAAATAAAATTTAACAGTAACTCTTTTTACCAAAACATATTATTTAACACTTTTAAAATAAATCTATAATATTACCAATGTGTGTCAGAAAAATAAAAGCAAGCTGCAAGAAAACACATGCAATGGAACAATCACTTTAAAATATTTTTTTTTTAAATATATTTCTTATGATAAAAGTTTTGAGACATCTTGATAACATGATGAAAACATTTTATTATAAGTACAAACATTGTAGAAAGGTTGTACACTTTCAACACAATACTTAATTACCTGTTCAAGCTGTCTCCAAACTTTCATTTTCTAAAAAGTTGGTTCTTTGTTATCAAGTTATACTCAGAATAACTCAACTTCATGTGCTAGGTTTGATAAAGGTAAAGTTGGTGTTTGAGAAGAGAACATTAATTCAGTTCAAAATTACAAACAAATAACAGGTGTTTTTACAGTAAAATTCTTAAAATGTTTGCTATTAAGGTATTAAAACCATAAGCATTCTTTTTGTTTAGAGTGAAAAGGAAAACTAGCAAACACGTTAAGTTAAACAAAGTTCCAAATGCTGTAAACAGTTCAAAGAATAAAGCTAATACTTTGTTCCTTACTTCTAGTAGGAAATCTTCACGAAATACTGGACCCCAGGTATGTTGCTCCTGGTCAACTGTTGCATTAAAGAATTCTTTGTTTGTAGGAGTGACAATAATTTGTTGTACTCGATAAAATGGCCTGTGGAAATATTTTAAAATGTGCATTTGATTCATAAACATAACAGTTACTGTTTAATTCATAAATGTTCATCACTTTCTCGAAGAGGTAAGTGGAAAATGAAAATATGTTTAACCCAGTCACATAGCTGGATTTATATTTTCCATGCTGCATCACTCAGCTGTGTTAAGTCAGAGTAACATTAAATCTAAAGGTCACAATAATGATAAATTTGTTACTATATTTTCTTTATTACTATTGATGTAAAAATTCAAGCTGAGTATATGTAGCACACACTATTTCCAACCATATTCTAAACCACCAGTTGAACAGTATGGAAAATAATATTATGAAGGTTAGTGCAAAAAGAGATCATAGAAGTTTTATAAAAAGGACACACTGTTATTCACATCTCTTTTAAATAACCAATATAAAAAATTCACAAAAATAAAAGAGATGCAGTCTTAATCAATCGACCTCTTTATTATTAAGAAAGTATATCAGATTATTCAAGTTAAGATCTCAACTTTCTAATCCAGGACACCTTTCCTGAGAACAGAAAACATCAGCCATAGCTGTGTCTTACAGACTATCTGACAGTGAAATATTTGAAAAGCAAAGGTCTATTCTTCAAGACATATCATCTGATCAGATGACTCAACTTCTAAACCAGTTAACCAATAAACGAATATTGCAGCATTATTGTTTGTAAATATAATCTCCACATCAAAATAAATAAATAAACACATTAGAAGAAAGTTATTTACAGAAATTTCAGTTTTTGGAAATATAAATAAGCTTGAACACCAAGAAATAGCCTAAAACCGCAAACACTGTCTGTGATATTATAGAGCCGTTGGACTCTAAATGTGGGGAGGCCCAAGGTACTCAATAGGCATAAAACAAATATACTCACTAAAAATGACAGTTTTTTTTATTACTTTAAATGATGTTTGCTACTAACTTTCAGTTGATTCTCTGCCCAGAGACAAGATAAAAAACTATTGATCAAATATCAAACCAGAAAGGTACCAACAACCAAACTGTTCATTTTTCTTTTACTTGTTTCAGTTAGATAATTCTGCAACTACTTTACCACTAACATCAGTTTAAACCCAAATCAACTCTATATATTTCTGGGCAATCATGCTGTTATTATTCAGTAGTAGTAAGCAGTGGAAAAATCACTCCCAGTAGCATTCTGGATAAACCAGCAATATCTTAAAAAAATAGTGTCAGAAATAATGCCAGTCAAACACAGGAAAGAAAAAAAAAAGACAAAACCCTAAGCATTCTCAGCTATAAATTCATGGAGAAAAAAAAAAACATCTACTGAAGAGAATTAACTTATAAATTTATAACAATGAAGAGTTCTGGCTAGTTTAAAATTTCATCATCATCCTAAAACATATTAGTGAATTCAACAATGTATGAAGATAGTTTATATGGTAGGGGATGTTGATGTACCAAGAGGACATTTTGTGGAGATAGTAGATGTGGTAGAATATATTGACATACCGAAAGAACATTCTGTGGAGATAGTAGATGTGGTAGAGTATATTGACATACCGAAAGAACATTCTGTGGAGATAGTAGCTTCATGGTAGGGTATACTGATGTACCATGAGGACATTCTGTGGAGATAGTTGATGTGGTAGAAGAAACTGATGTACCAAGAGGGTATTATGTGGAAATAATTGATGTGGGAGGGGCAACTGATGTACCAAGAGGACATTCTGTGGAGACAGTTGACATAGGAGGGAAGATTGATGTACCAAAAAGAGGTTCTGTGGAGACAGTTGTTATGGAAGAGAAGAGCACCAAACCAATTATAGTGTTACAGAGAACCCACACTGTATTACAGTGTGACAGAGAACCCAGACTGAATTATGGTGTTACATAGAACCCAAGTTGGATTATAGTGTAATAGAAAACCAAGGCTGTATCAAACTATAACAAAAAACCCAGATTCCTTGAAGTTTCTGTAAATTTATTTGAAGAACTGTAAATTATTAATACCTATTGTATTTATCAAAAGTATATCCAAGTTCTAACTAAAACATATTCATATAACAACAATAATAAAATAATATTTTGTTTCTTAAACCTCAACATCAATGATATTAAAATTACTAAAATAATTAAAATTCACTCTGTTTGTTAAATAATACTTTAGAGGAATAATTATTGGTTATTCATCCTTTGGAAACAAGAAAGCATATAAATATGGACATGAAGATATTACTAGAGTTATTCCTTACCCAAAATGTTTATTGAAGTATTCCATGTCTTGGCGGGCTTGGCTAGTTCCAGATACCCACAGGTCAACTGGGTCAGTGGTTACTGTAAACTTAAGTACAAGACCTAACCCCAAAATAAGACTAAGTACTATTGATAACACCATGACAGGAATAGGATGACAAGCTACAAAGGTACCCCATTGAGAAAAGTAAAAGCATAAGGTTTTCTCAATTTTTAACCCTAATTTATGTAAAAATAAAGATGAAAAACACCAGTTGTATAAAATGTTTGGTAACCAAAGACATCGTTTCTTATTAGGCTTTGGACTGGTGTCGTGAGAAGTATTCTTGCATTCTACAAAAAAGATAAAATGATTTAATAAAAAATATACCATGTTAGATTATTGTAAAGTAATAGATCAGTTTGATATAACTTAGAATGTAGTATTATTAATAGTCTTAAAACATTGGCCTAAGTTGTAAGTACAACTTTCATTCATTCCATAAAAGTATATTAAACCAATAGAGATTCTTCAAAGCTAGCATTTTAGTAATGCATCCCTTATGGATCTTCTTTTTTTTTATAAAATATGTGGATGGGTATTTATGTTAAAAATTAAACAATTATTCTAAAGTAAGATTTGGGTTATTTTCAACAGTTATCAAATGTTTAAAATGTCATATGATTGGACACTATACACAATAAACACAAACTTTAACACCAAATGTAGAGCATACGTGTTAAATAAAATACTACATTCAAATCCTCATGTGTTTATCATGAGTAATTATATTTCAATGGAATATTGCATTTTTACTTATGATGTATAAGGTGTTTTATTTTAATGTGAAATAATAATTCATATTTTTGTAAATGTTTTTGTTTGAGAATATATATACACATATATATAAAAATGTTTAAAATGGTTGAACAAACAGTTTTGCATGCAGCTTCAACCAACATTCTCAAACATAGACTTAAAAAAGCTGTTTCAGAAAACATCAAGCATTAGATATGCTTTGATACATTTAACCTTGACATTTTTATAAACTCTTTACAACACAAGACATGTTTGTTCCTGAGGGTTTAAGCACTTATTGATGAAATGCTATCATCAGCTAATTTAAGATTTTTTCTGTTTCCTTGATTACTGAAAACAATTGAGTAACTAGTGCATGTACTGTATCAACTGATAAATTTCACCCATTATATAAAAATGTACTACATGAAGGACAAGTACAGTATGAGCTCATGTGATTTACCTAAAACAACAATAAAGTATAAAAATAAAAATGCCCTTGTGATAAGGCTAAACACAAATCAAAATAACTGAAAAATGTTATGATATTTGAACTCTTATCTGGATATTTAATATTTATTACAACTTATTGTTAACTATTTATACAACAATCTCATTTAATATTTATTACATCTTATTGTTAACTATTTATACAACAATCTCATTTAATATTTATTACATCTTATTGTTAACTATTTATACAACAATCTCATTTAATATTTATTACATCTTATTGTTAACTATTTATACAACAATCTCATTTAATATTTATTACATCTTATTGTTAACTATTTATACAACAATTTCATTTAATATTTATTACATCTTATTGTTAACTATTTATACAACAATCTCATTTAATATTTATTACATCTCATTGCTAGCTACTTATATAACAATCACATTTAATATTTATTACATCCTGTTGCTAGCTACTTATCAACAATCACATTTAATATTTATTACATTTTATTGCTAGCTACTTATTCAACAATCACATTTAATATCTATTACATCGTATTGTTAGCTACTTATTAAACAATTACATTTAATATTTATTACCCTTCATTGCTAGCTACTTATTCAACAATAATTTAATAATCATGGTAAAAAACTTTTGAAAGTAAAATGTCGACAAATCTTCATATCTTTGATAAAAGTTTACATTTATTCTCAAAACAGGGGAAATGAAACAAACAAGCAAAAACTAAGTGTTAAATAAATTTATTTTAGAGATCTTAGGACAATTTTTAGTTTTGACCAAACAACAATTTTGGTTTGACATGGTAAAATATTTTGTGTATAAGGCAGTAACATAGTTTGAACTTACTGCAAAGCTACAAGAGGTGTCTGTGCTAGCTTTCCTTAATTTATCAGTGATAGACTAGGAGAAAGGCAGCTACCTTAACACCACCCATTGCCAGCTCTTTTATTTATGAATAGTGGGATTGACTATTACACTATACCACTCCATGGTTGAATGAGTGAACATATTTAGTGTGATAGGAATTTGAACCCATGACCCTCAGACTGTATGTTGTCCTAATCACCAGGACATGTCAGGCCTGACAGTACAGTGAACATCTGGGATTTATATATATACATATCCATTGAAACAATTCAACAACAATTTTCTTTAAAAATGACGAATATAATATGAGTAGTCAATCTGATCCCTTGGAATAGACTGTATATGCAATTTGATTGTCTAGAGGGTCATTTAAAACCTTCTTTTGTCATTTCAGAAGTTATTTCAATGACAAAAATTTCACTGTTTTTCTTAAGCAAAGGATACTGAGAGTAATACATTGTTTGCAAAAATGTTCAGGTTTCAACGTAATGAGTGCATCTAGTACAACAGAATGTTGATATCTGCTTAGTAGCTGTGAGGATTTTATCAACTAAATGCCACTGTTCCTTGTCATTTTATTGAGGCCAAGAAAATATTCCTTCCAAAGTAAGAATTGTTATTTTTATAAGAAAGGGGAGATATTCAATTCAAGTCAATTTATTTTTTGACGGTAGAATAAAATCATGTATGTATATAATGCATGTGTGAAAAATAAATAAATATAAAAACCAAACAATGACAAATATATACCAAAACATGTTCCTCTCTTTATGCATTTTCTCTGTTCGTGCTTCTATCTTTGAAATATTTATTTCAATCAGTTAACAGAGGAAGTCCAATTTTTTCATAAGATTTCCTCACAAAAAGAAACGTTTTTTTTATCAAGTGTTTTTCTTCCCAGATTGACCATTTAGCACATACAAAAACTGATAAGTTAATGTTGATATCAATATAACACTTTAAGAATTAAAAAAAAGAATAATTTTCCAGTAATGTACTCTCTGATAAACCACTTTGATTTGTAATAATTTTTCTGTACTTAACCAATGAGGAAGTACCAAGCATGACAGACAGACAGACAGACATGTGGCTATTATATATGTGTGTGTGTGTGTATTTATATATATAGAAAGAGAGAGATGGGCTTTAATATAAAAATTAATTAAGTTATTTCTAAAGCACAGGATAAAACATTAGTCAAACACAGTTTATCTAATTATGATTCTGATATTGTGCTACAATGCATACAGTACCTGATGTATGTAGACCACTGTAGTAAGCATACACAGTAATTATAACCTGAACAACAATAATACAGATGATGGCCATCACAAAATAAGCCCCATCTATGTATAGCATCAGTGGTCCTGATGACTCTAACACATCAAAAGGTGTTTCAGCAGGGCATGAGTCAGGGCAGTCACGACACGAACAAGCAAAACCACTTGAAAAAATTGCTTCTGAACACCTTGAAACAAAGAATGTAGTCACATTAAAGTTAAGCCCAAACTGGTAAAATTATTTTCTAAGTATCTTGAAGTAAAGAATGCAGTAACAGTAAAATCATGTCAGTATGTATCAAGACGTTTCTTAGAATACACAGATTTTAACCATTTACTAAGTTGTTTAACTGTACTTAGTGACTGTACTCATATATGATGTATTTATGACCCTGTATGAAATAAAGACATTTGAATTCCACAGAAGTTTATGCTTTCTTGCTGAATAATAATTTAGACCAGGATGATAGAATGAAAATTAAGGCTTTTAGACTAACAAGAACATTGCCATATATTCTCGATTCAAATATTACTGTCTAAATATGTGCAAATATTTACACATTAAAAGATATAAACTACTCACTGTTTAGCATTATCACCAAATGGAATGAAGTTCTGTCCATGTTCCTTAATGTGAAAATCATCTGTCACCTTAAAGTTAATCTGCATTGGAGAGAATCCACCGTTTTCTAAAGATTTACCAAGAGCAACCAACAGCCCCTCAGAAGTACACTTCTCTGCCATACATATGGTCTCTAAAGCTGTCTGACCAGGACTTATGCCTTGAACATCCTTGCAAGAACTGAACAAGCCATCTGCATACCTTTACAACACATCCAAATTTCTGTAGTCCTCACACCACAGTTACTTCAACTTCTTTAGAATACTACATATTTTAAAATGATTTGGACTTGCTACATACATTTAGTGTTTATGCATGTAAGATTGATAAATGAGTGATAATTATTAGGACAAGTGGTAAATGGATAGATAAAACAATGTTTATGTAAATATTACACAGCGATCGAGTAATGTTTCAGAATAACTTATTCCATCATCAGAGAAATCTGTGTTACAAAAATGATTATTATTATAATTATAACATAATCAGTACTTAGCTACCGTGTAATAGACGCATAAATAGTGTTTTATCCATCCACATACCACTTGTGTAATAAATAAATAAACTAATGTTTGTGTTATATTATAATTGGAGTGAACATAATATCTTTAGAACTTGAAATCAAGTCCTTTGATAATTTTGGCTAATCAAATTAAATCTAAATTCATTAACTTTTGCAATAAAATCTGAATTTTTCATCAAAAAATTATTTTAAATGTGTGACAAGTGGCGACACACTTAGTAAAACGTTAAAAAACAAGTATTATTTCCAAAACTTACTCTCTCTTTATATAAAAGTTGAGCTGTTTCACCAAATTCTCAGTAAATTCAGTGACTTTCAGAAATAAGCTATGATGTGGTGAACAAGTCATATTACAAAACATACTTCTGAAGTTCCACATACATGGTGGACATCGACCTAAACCAAGAACTTTGGGAATCTCTAGGTTCGTCTCTAGAGTTTTTAGCTGATCTTTATTGCAGCAGACAGTAGTTTGATCTCCTGAATTATGCATAACATTAATTAAAGAACATATAAAAATGAGCATTTTATATGTTAAATACACCTAACATCAGTTATATAACATAAATAAGGACACAACTTATAATGTAAAATACATCAATTATAAAAAATGATATATCTTATCTCTTACTCAGAATTGCCATTAATTAGATACTATAAGTAATTAGACATGTATTCTGAAAACATACCTACCATGATATAAATATTATATTCATACACATAATCTGAAAAACAACTTGAATTAATTAACTATTACAGATATATATTATATTCTGAAACATGTGTAACGTTGATTGACTAATATGAAAAATAAAACAAATTATATGTTTTACAAATTGAATAAAAGGACGTTCAGTTTTTAGTGACAAAATAAGATATTATCTAAACAAACTGATGAAACAGATACATGTTCTTTATGTAAAGTGATGAAGATGGTGTAATACTTAAGTGAGACAAGTATTAGCGATATAATTCTGAAACAACAACAAAAGTACAAAACATCTTGAATCAAACCATAAAAATGGATTTTAAAACCCAAACGTAATGCGTTTAGTCTTCACGTGCCTTGAAGTAACTCTGGACAAGTTGTTTTCAGAAGCTTCAAGGTCTCTTGGTCAGTCACTTCCCTTGGAGGATTGTTGTCCTTACAAGGTACCTTATTTTCCTTGTCGTAACATTCTCCATACCACACACAGTTGGTGTCCTTTCCATCTATAGCCTAAGAGTGAATGTATGACAAGTTCTGACTTTTAAGCAAAACGATTTTGTCTATTATCTGTTATATCAATATAAAATTGTACTTTAAAGATTGTAAGTTAATTTTGTTTAACAGTCCTTATCTACTGTAGTGAAAACGTTATTCATCTCAAAGACTACTTTTGTTTCTTTAATATGTTTTAATCATTTTATAGAAATATTAGCAAACAATGCTGTGCTGGTTAAGGTTGTCAGTCAAAACCACCTACCACCCACTCTTTGACTACTTTTGTCTAAACGAATAGTAGGGTTTGACTGCCACTCTTGCAACACACCTAAGGATTCAAAATGTGGATCAGTTTTTTTTTATAAATTTATTGTAGCAGGACTAAACCACAAATAATCAAATCCACTACACCTAATAGTATATGACCCTATAATCAGAACTATTGGTGTGGGCTACACATAATACTATCTGATTACATTGTCAGAATTGTAGGTGTAAGCTACACCTAATATTATCTGAAAACATAACCAGAACTGTTGGTGTAAACCATACCTCATACTATCTTATCAAATAATCAGAATTGTTGGTCTGAGCTACACCAGATATTATCTGAATACATAGTCAGAACTGTTGATGTGAACCATACATAATACTATATTCAAACTTGTTTATGTGACCTATACAGAAGACTAATCACACAGTCAGAACTCATCGTATCATCTAGTACTGTGTACTACAGCTGTATGTACAATCTAATACTGTATGACAACATAAAGCTGCAGGTGTGATCGAATACTGTATGATAACATAAAGCTGTAGGTTTGATTTAACACTGTATGATAACATAAGCAGTAGGTATCATAACATTAAGCTGTAATTGTGATCTAATATTGTATGATAACATAAACCTGTAGGTGTGATCTCATATTGCATGATGACATAAAGCTGTAGGTATGACAACATTAAACTGTAGGTGTGATCTAATATTGTATGATGACATAAAGCAGTAGGTGTGATCTGCTATTGTATTATAATATAAAACTGTAGGTTTGGTTTAATATTGTATGATAACATAAAGCTGTAGGTATGATCTAATATTGTATGATGACATAAAGCAGTAGGTGTGATCTAATATTGAATGATGACATAAAGCAATAGGTGTGATCTACTATTGTATTATAACATAAAACTGTAGGTATGATCTAATATTGTATGAAAATATAAAGCTATAGGTGAGATCTAATATTATATGATAATATAAAGCTGTAAGTATGATCTAATATTGTATGATAACATATAGCTGTGGGTATGATAACATAAAGCTGTAGATATGATCTAATATTGTATTATAGCATAAAGCTGTAGGTATGATAACATTAAGTTGTAGGTGTGATCTAGTATTGTATGATAATATAAAGCTGAAGGTGTGATCTAATACAATTTGATAATATAAAGTTATAGGTGTGATCTAATACTGTATGATAACATAAAGCTGTAGGTATGATCTGATATTGTATGATGACATAAAGCAGTAGGTGTGATCTACTATTGTATTATAACATAAAACTGTAGTATTGGTCTAATATTGTATGATAACGTAAAATTGTAGGTATGATCTAATATTGTATGATAACATAAAGCTGTAGGTATGATATAATATTGTATGATAACATAAAGCTGTAGGTTTGATTTAACACTGTATGATAACATAAGCAGTAGGTATCATAACATTAAGCTGTAGGTATGATATAATATCGTATGATAACATAAAGCTGTAGGTATGATCTAATATTGTATGATAGCATAAAGCTGTAGATATGATAACATTAAGTTGTAGGTGTGATCTAGTATTGTATGATAATATAAGGCTGAAGGTATGATCTAATACAGTATGATAATATAAAGTTGTAAGTGTGATCTAATATTGTATGATAACATAAAGCTGTAGGTATGATATAATATTGTATGATAGCATAAAGCTGGAGGCACGATCTAATACTGCATTGTAACATAAAACTGTGGGTATGATCTAATATTGTATGAAAATATAAAGCTATAGGTAAGATCTAATATTGTATGATAACATAAAGCTGTAAGTATGATATAATATTGTAAGATAACATATAGCTGTAGGTATGATAACATTAAGTTGTAGGTGTGATATAATATTTTAAGATAATGTAAAGCTGAAGATGTGATCTAATACAGTATGATAATATAAAGCTGTAGGTGTGATCTACTACTGTATTATAACATAAAACTGTAGGTTTGGTATAATATTGTATGATAACATAAAATTGCAAGTATGATCTAATATTGTAGAATAACATAAAGCTGTAGGTGTGATCTAATATTGTATTATAACGTAAAGCTGTAGGTTTGAGCTATATCTTATACTTCTAGTTGCACTAATGATACGCTGAAAGATGTAAATGTAATTTCCACTTTATTCTTTCTGATTACGTAATCAGAGTTTTGGGGTGTGACTTTAATGCCAGACTGCAAACCGTGCTCCAAATATATCTCACAGCCTTAACTTGTGTTCATAAACTGTAATATATTACTTTATAAATATGATTTAACTTTTTTGAGTAAGATCTTCTTTTTAGGATTCAAATCTTTTGGATGGCTAGTGACCCTCCTTCACCCCACAGTCTCATAACGGTAAGATAAACTTTTATATTCGATATTTTCCAACAAAGAAAAAGTAAATATAAGAGTAACATTGAGTAGACAGTAACAATACTGTTGTGCAGAAACATAAAATATTACATTTAATGATGAAAGGTTTGGTTCTTACAAAAAGCCGTATGAACGTCAGAAAACACAAACGCAATTGAAAGTTTGGTTGATGTTTAGCATAGTGTTATATGAACTATTAAACAATTACTACAAATGTAACAAATGAAAACTTAAATATGACAATATACTATAAAATATGCTTAAAAATATATCGAGACTAACCGTAATCATTACATGAACAGAGTGTTGAGTACAAGTTACAAAGACACATTTTTACATGTAATCTTTTAATGGCAAGTTAAAAAAACCTGTGATTACATGTAACCCTGTTAGTGGAAAGTTAGAAAAACATTATTTTACGTGTAACACTGTTATTGGTAAGTTACAAATACTTGTTATTACATGTGACACTGTTACTGGAATGTTACAAAGACTTTTTGGTGCACGTGTCACTACCATTGCTAAGTTAGGAAGACTTGTTATTACATATCAAACTGTTATTGGAATGTTACAAAGACCCGTTGGTGCACGTGTTACTACAATTGGTAAGTTACGAACACTTGTTATTATATGCGACACTGTTATTGGCGTGTTACAAAGACCCATTAGTGCACGTGTCACTACCATTGGTAAGTTGCAAATACTTGTCAATACATGTGACACTGTTATTGACAAGTTAGAAAGACCTATTGGTGCACGTGTCGCTACCATTAGTAAGTTACGAATACTTGTTAATACATGTGACACTGTTACTGTAATGTTACAAAGACCTGTTGGTGCGCATGTCACTACGATTGGTAAGTTAGGAAGATTTGTTATTAAATGTGACACTGTTATTGACATGTTACAAAGACCTATTGATGGACGTGTGGCTACCATTGGCAAGTTAAGAACACTTGTTATTACATGTTATTGGCATGTTTCAAAGATCTGTTGGGGCACTTGCGACTACCATTTGACGCCCTGTTGTTTATTATTAATACTTTGTCTGTTAAACGCTAACCACTGAGGTATGTCGGGCACCCAATTTTAGAAGAGTTAATATTTTGTTTAGAATCAACATTTCGAGAAAGTCGTGGCTAGTGTTTTTTCTTTTGTATTAATGTGTTCGCCAGTCTCTCGTATGATTACTGCTTGTTTTTTGTTTTTTTTTCTGGATTTATTCCGATGAACTTTGAATATTTTTTAGGACAGCTAAACCTACATTATCTATTCATAATATGCTTGTTTGTTTTTTTGTTTGTTTGTTTGGAAATTTCGCACAAAGCTACTCGAGGGCTATCTGTGCTAGCCGTCCCTAATTTAGCAGTGTAAGACTAGAGGGAAGGCAGCTAGTCATCACCACCCACCGCCAACTCTTGGGCTACTCTTTACCAACGAATAGTGGGATTGACCGTCACATTATACACCCCCACGGCTGGGAGGGCGAGCATGTTTAGCGCGACGCGGGCGCGAACCCGCGACCCTCGGATTACGAGTCGCACGCCTTACGCGCTAGGCCATGCCGGGCCGCATAATATGCAATAATAATATAATAAATTTCCTCTAGCGTTAATAAATCACTCAAAATTTGTGTTGAGTTATAGCAGCGCTTTCTAGTATTAATAAGAAACAGAAATATTAAGTTGACATATGACAAGGCACGTCATGGCCACGCGTGTTAAGGCGTTCGACTCGTAATTCGAAGATCGCGGGTTCGAATCCCGGTAGCACCAAACTTGCTCGCCCTCCCAGTCGTGGGTGCGTTATAATGTTGCGGTCAATACCACTATTCGTTGGTAAAAGAGTAGTTCAAGAGTTAACGGTGGATGGTGATGACTAGCTGCCTTCCCTCTTGTCCTACACTGCTAAATTAGGGACGGCTAGCGCAGATAGTCCTCGAGTAGCTTTGCGCGAAATTCAAAACAGACATGACAAATATCTTCTAGTACTAAATCAGAACTAAATCACAAAACTGATCCAAAACAATTCTGAACACACTTAAAAAGATTTACGAATACAGGAACAACAAACACAGTATATCCACCACTTGAACTGAATGGAGAAACAGCGTACACTAACATAGAAAAAGGTGAGATATTTAAAAAAACACCTAGAAAACACGTTCAAGACACATCATGAACCAGACATGAAAAGATACTTCTATAATACAGTTAATAACTTTATTGATCACAACAAAACCATTTACACACCTATATTTCCAGTCAACACTATTACACACCAAGAGAAAACAAAAGACTGGAGCACTCATCAACTGAGTAAAGATATCACTGTAACGGAAGTCGTAACTGCTATTAACAACACAAAAAACAAAGCCCCTGGAGAAGATGGTATTCAAGCTATCCTCCTAAAACACGGCACTCAGAGATTATATGAACTCCTAACAGCTTTATTTAATCTCTCATTATCAGCAGGATATATCCCCGTTTCTTGGAAGGAAGCAATAATTTTGATGTTCCAGAAAGAAGGAAAGCCAGCAAATAAACCAAACAACTACCGCCCAGTTAGCTTAACCAGTTGTATTGGCAAAGTATTAGAGAGGATAATTAGTAATCGTCTCTCAGTATACTTAGAAGAAAATTCAAAATTACCAGAAATTCAAAACGGATTTCGAAAATACCGCCAAACCTCAGACCACCTGATTCGACTTACAGAATCAATTACTGACAGCTTTAACAAAAACGAATGCACTGTAGCTTGCTTTCTCGATATTGAGAAAGCTTTTCACACAGTGTGACATAATGGTTTGCGTCATAGGTTACATGAAATGGCTTTACCCCAGGTAACTGGGGTAATTCGCTGGCTGTCCAACTTTCCTAAAACCGAAAGTGCAAAGTAAATGAGAATGGGGCCCACTCAGGGTCCTTTTCACCCGAAGCAGGAGTCCCGCAGGGAGGGGTTGTTAGCCTATATTATTTATCATGTACGTGAGTAATATGCCTCTGTCGGACCTAAATTTAGGTTATGCATCACAGTACGCTGACGATGTAGCAGTCTGGAAAAGTGCCCCCACTCCGTCAATAGCAGCAACGAACCTACAACCAGTCTTAAATAACATCGAAGAATACTGCCAGAAATGCAGAATTAAAATCAATATTCCGAAAACCCAAGTGATATTATTCAGCAGACTCAATAAGCTGAAAAAACATCCACCAAAGCTCTACATGAATGAATCACTTTTACTGACTGCTACTTCTGCTAAATTTCTAGGTCTAACCTATGATTCAAAATTAACGTGGTTACCGCATATTAAAAATATACTGAAACGAATCTGGAAAAGAGCAAACTGTGCAAGAAGTCTTTCAGGTAAAAACCAAGGAACATCACCAGACAGCATACTTAAAATCTACAAAACGTACATTATACCCATAATAGAATATGCATCACCTGCCTGGATTAACATAGCACCCACACATGTACAGAAACTTCAACGTATACAAAATTCACTTCTAGCTTCGGCATATAAAGTACCACGTAGCACCTCAACCACATTCACGCACAAGTATGCAAACATAGACACAAAATCTGAAAGACTCTTGCATAATTCTCTAAAATATTTCAATTAGAATTGGCATAAGAAGGACTTAATGTGTGATCTCGACAGATATCACGTACATGATGTAAATAGTCCTAAATACCTCTCCCCTTTTAACATGTATTTAAGGAATGTTGCACAAGCTGGCCACCTTGCACTAGACACTTAATCCTTGTTTTTCTTTTAATGATCCTAAATTTTCTCATTATTATTATTTTCTATTTATTTTTTTTTAAATTTTATTGTTACTACTAGTAGTAGAGCATTTTCTCCATGGGGAAAAGCAACATAAGAAGAAAAAGGAGAAAAATACAAAAAAAATATATATATATGAAAAATATAAAAAAATCAAAATGAAAATCAAAAAGAAGAAAAAATACAGAAAATATATTAAAATAAAATAAGAAGAAATAATTAAAGGAAAAAAAAAAACTTTTATTGTACGTCCATGCATGGACTGTGCCCTGAAATGGGCCTGAGTACGGTGTTATACTTTTACTCTGGCCCAAAGATATAAAACAAATCGCTGAACGACAGACGCTATCAACGTTCGGGAGGGAGGAAGAGGTCTAATGTACCTGACCCTCCTGGGTATTTAACATCAATACCCAAATACCCACTCAGCGAGACTCGAACTAGTACTAATGTCGTGTTGAGATATAGCTAACGCCTTCTAGTATTAAGAAAGTACTGTAAAGTTGTGTTTAAGTATATCGAAGATCCTCTTTACTTGTAAAAACATTTAGTCATGTTAAAATATATTTAATTTCACGTGATTGGTGATACTTATGTCTTTAGTTTGTAAAAGAGATAAGTCAACACTACTTCATACAGAGTGTGTTTCCGTTGCACATTAACACATCTAAACCAAATGGTTATTTACTTTTCACTTTCTATCTGCACCAAATTATTCTTTTAGATTTCACAAAGTCACTCGAATTTTCAGATAAAAAAAGATGTTATTTTATAAGGAATGTAACACTTAGGAAATGTACACATAGAAGTGTGTGTGTGTAAAAATAATAAATACGAATAATTTTAATTTCGACTTAGCGATAAATTATTTGCATTTAAAATGTAATGTGTATCCTCTGAAGTGTCATCGACACACTATTCAAAAAATAAAACTACAAGCTCCGGTATTTTCGATACAAATCAGCACGTGAAACTGTGTAAATCTCGAGTTAAAAAGTGAGAAACGGAACTCGAATGAAGGTATTTCATTTATCGTGTTATAAACCTTTATAACGGTTCAGGCTATTAACGTTAAACAAAAAGGGGCGTAAAACGTTTTACTACAACAAATAATTACAATAAGAAATGACTAATATACACTTACTTTCGCATTATCCGGTAAAGCAAGGAAAAATAATCCAAGTAATAGAAATAAAATCTTCATTCTGAGAGTTTCTCACGCAGCGATTCGTGACGTTACCTGATTTACACTAGGTAAGAAATTCTCAAATCCACGCTCTACCTGGTTATCACGTGCCTACGCGTGAGTCGAAGGGTGCTGATAAAATGGTTGACTTATCAATGATAAATTCCAAATAGACTGAAAAAAAGGTTTCTCTCGTTCATTCGGAACCAAGAGCATGTTTTCCACTCCAGAAAGATTTTACGGAATAGTGGACTTGTAGCTATTCCAATGACAGATTATTATATTTACCACTATAAGATTTTATGCAATAGCGAACTTATAACTAGTTCTGTTACATATCATACCTCCTACTCAAGAAAGACTTTATGTAATAACGAAATTGTAGCTAGTTCTGTAACACATCATACCTCCTACTCAAGAAAGACTTTATGTAATAACGAAATTGTAGCTAGTTCTGTAACATGCCATACCTCCTACTCAAGAAAGACTTTATGTAATAACGAAATTGTAGCTAGTTCTGTAACATATCATACCTCCTACTCAAGAAAGACTTTATGTAATAACGACCTTGTAGCTAGTTCTGTAACATAACATACCTACCACTCTAGAACGACTTTGTGTTATAACGACCTTGTAGCTAGTTCTGTAACATAACATACCTACCACTCTAGAACGACTTTATGTTATAATGGACTTGTAGCTAGTTCTGTAACATAACATACCTACCATTCTAGAAGTACCTTATGTTATAACGAACTTGTAGCTAGTTCTGTGACATATCATACCTACCACTTTAGAACGACTAGTAGTTAGTTAGCTTTACTATTGTTGTTATTTACCGATACTAATCACTTAAGAGTTACATCAGTTCTTTATTTATCGATATCAACTATTTAACAAGTACAAGACATATCTGTTGAGACATGTAAATCTGCGCTAGCCGTCCCTAATTTAGCAGTGTAAGACTAGAAGGAAGGCAGCTAATTATTATCACCTATCGCCAACTCTTGAGCTACTCTTTTACCAGCGAATAGTGGGATCGACGGTAACATTATAATGCCCCCACGGCTGAAAGGGCGAGCATGCTTGGTATAAAAGGGATTCGAACCCGTGGCCTTCAGATTACGAGTCGAGTGCCTTAACCACCTACCCTGTTTCTGATGATGATGCTTAAACAGTCATAGGTAAGTCAGAGTTAAACTGTTTTCAGCTGTTTATTTTGAAGTTGTCTTGTTTCGATTTTGACACGTCAGTTCTGCATAGTGATACCTTAATAAATGTTGACTGAGAGGAATAAGCCATAGCTCTTGCTAAGTATTCTAGTAGTACTTACATAGCTGGTGGCCAAGTGTCATCTACTCTGGTAAAAGTTACATATATGATGGTCATGTGTAACCAACTCTAGTGATACTTACATAGACGGTGGTCATGTGTAACCAGTTCTAGTGATACTTACATAGCTGGTGGTCAGGTGGAACCATCTCTAGTAGTACTTACACAGCTGGTGATCAGGTGGAAACTAGTATATCGGTATTTACCTTTATTTTAAAAAGTAACGGTGTGTGTCCGTTTGTATATGACAAACGTGGTATGTACACCCTAGCCCCTCATATGTGTTATGGGGGTTGGCATTTGGATCTGATAACACCCTTCCCCATGTCTTCATCGTGCACTAAACGGATACGCCAGTTAATGACCCACAAAAATATATAGTGAACATAAAAAAAAAAAGAGTTGAAATGGGATTTTGGACGTAAAGCACAGACATACATAAGATGATGTTCCAACTCTCATGTTGGTCACAACAAACCAACGATTACTGGGTTAGGATATAATACCACAAAATAACGATTTATTCTCAGTGAAAAGAAAGTGTGTTAATTGTTTTATAATCGTGCGAGAAACAGTTCTACTGAACTACTTATACTGCACGATGAAAGGTCAACATGATCACAGGAATTACTCCAAAATAATTGAATTTGAACAGCGAGTTTAAAGGCCAACATTTTTAACAACCGTACATTCACGTAGAAGAATTCGTGGAAATTTTTGTTATTCACGAGTGTGTGTATAAATCTTAACTGTGTGGAAACTAGGAACAGCTACATAAACAGTCGGTTGTTATGGCAACGTCTACTTTCAATTACACCATCAGGCCTTTTGGTAGGAAACACCTAAAAGTCGAGGAATAAGATATAACATTAAATTCCTGGTAACACCCTTACAATAACAACAACGCTATGAAAACCAGAATGTCAGAGCTTACATTCTCTGACACCAGGTCTCCATGTTAAACACTATTGTTTCACACTTTATAACTTTATGTTATCGATTAAAGATTACACGTACACAATAGGTCTATAGTCTTTTTATGTCTTCAGTAAAACTACTTATACTGCAATTAGTTTACACACTAAAAAGATTAACCTCACTGTTCCGTTGTTACTTGTAGCAGTACAGTCTAATCCAAATAATCTCACTGTTCAATTGTTATTTAAAGAGTACAGTCTAATCCAAATAACCTCACTGTTCAGTTGTTACTTGTAACAGTACAGTCTAATCCAAATAACTTCACTATTCAGTTGTTACTGGTAACAGTACTGTCCAATCAAAACAACCTCACTGTTCAGTTGTTACTTGTAACAGTACAGTCTAATCAAAATAACCTCACTGTTCAGTTGTTACTTGTAACAGTACAAGTCTAATCCAAATAACTTCACTATTCAGTTGTTACTTGTAACAGTACTGTCTAATCAAAACAACCTCACTGTTCAGTTGTTACTTGTAGCAGTACAGTCTAATCAAAATAACCTCACTGTTCAGTTGTTATTTGTAACAGCACAGTCTAATCAAAGTAATCTCACTGTTCAGTTGTTACTTGTAACAGTACAAGTCTAATCCAAATAACTTCACTATTCAGTTGTTACTTGTAACAGTACTGTCTAATCAAAACAACCTCACTGTTCAGTTGTTACTTGTAACAGCACAGTCTAATCAAAATAACCTCACTGTTCAGTTGTGACTTGTAACAGTACCGTGTAATCCAAATAACTTCACTATTCAGTTGTTACTTGTAACAGCACAGTCTAATCCAAATAACTTCACTATTCAGTTGTTGTAACAGCACAGTCTAATCCAAATAACTTCACTATTCAGTTGTAACTTGTAACAGTACTGTCTAATCAAAACAACCTCACTGTTCAGTTGTTACTTGTAACAGCACAGTCTAACCAAAATAACCTCACTGTTCAGTTGTGACTTGTAACAGTACCGTCTAATCCAAATATCCTTCGTCACCAGTGTTTTCTTCCATTGTTATTTACAATTTAGAGGCTGAGATTCACACGCCTGTTTCTACAAGGTAAGAAGGGTGAACTCACCAAAATAGTGTTACTTTACTCTGATATATTCTACAACGTAAGAGAGAAAGAAAAGATTGAGTAACAATGCTTGTCATTCCAAGGCCGACGAAGCCTTCCAACCAATACCAGAACTCGTAAGGACGGTATTACTACAGTTTTATATACTATGGTGTATATTGGGATATGTAACACCTTTAATAAAGGTCAGGGATACACCCAGTAATAGGTGAAGTACAATAGTGTTCAGTCCATGTGTTCACTATCCGTCATGCAACAAATTCACTTATTTATTCTCTATAGTAATATGTTCTAGTTCTCGTCAGTGTTATAAAACCACGTGTTTATCTTGCACATGTTACAATTCATATAATGAAATGTTTCTAGCCCGGTATTTATTTAGTTCAAACAGAGAGATAAGGTGATATAAGCTTCACTTATCTTGGAAACAGTACAGGTATTAAGTACGATAAACATGAAGAACATATCTAACAAAATTCCAAGGTTCACCACAGTTCCGCTATTCACACACACTCAAGGCTTTGGGTTTAATATCGTTAGCCCACTCAGTTACAAGTTAAACACAACTGTATCAATTTGCGATTTATCTGCACGTAATTAAAGTTTTCTTTGAATAGTGTCTTCACGTTGGACATCAGGTTTAGTAAGAGTCATGTCTTCAAATTGTACACCAGGTTCAGTAAGAGTTATATCTTTACATTGGATACCTGGTTCAGTAAGTTATTACAAATTGCACGAGATTTTAAAACTTTATATTCCGACTTGTTTTTTTTAAATTTTGTCCGTTCTATTATGTATATTAAACCTGAAGAAGACCCAAAAGCGAAAGGTAGGTTTAAATAAAAACACATTCTTTAATATTTATCTGGAATATAAAGGATGTTCTTTCCTAAACATTTATAAAAAATTCCAGCTTACTTCTTTGAAGGACGTAAAATAAAACGTGGATTCAAACCGAGTCTTTCGAAGAAACCATCATTAAGAGAGAACCGTTTAGCAGTGGTAGGGTTACTTTCCTGCCACGTGCAAAGCGGATCGAAATCGTATTATGTGTATATACAACAGATTAACTCTTGTCATATTCCGTATGAAAGTACGAAGTTCGTGTTGTCTATCAAGATACACAAGAGCCATCTACACTTGCCGTACTTAACTGAGACTCACATAAAGCTACACAGAAACTAACTATTCTAGCCATCCCCAACTAAGTCTCACCTAGAGCTACACAAGAACTAATTACACTAACCATCCCCAGAGAGTATTACCTAAAGCCGCATAAGAACTAATTGCACTAGCTATCCCTAATTGAGTATTACCTAAAGCTACACAAGAACTAACTACAATAACCATCCCTAACAGTCTCACCTAAATCTACACACAAATTACACTAGCCATCCCTGAGTCTCACCTAAAGCTACACAAGGACCAATTACACTAGATATCTCCAACAGAGTATCACCTAAAGCTACACAAGAACTAACTACACTAGCCATCCCTGAGTCTCACCTAAAGTTACACAAGGACTAACTACTCTAGCCATCCCCAACTGAGTCTCACCTAGAGCTACATAAGAACTAATTACACTAGCCATCCCCAACTGAGTCTCACCTAGAGCTACATAAGAACTAATTACACTAGCCATCCCTAATGGAGTCTCACATAAAGCTACATAAGAAATAATTACACTAGCCATCCCTAATGGAGTCTCACATAAAGCTACATAAGAACTAATTACACTAGCCATCCCCAACAGAGTATCACCTAAAGCTACAAAAGAACTAAGTACTCTAGCCATCCCCAACTGAGTATCATCTAAAGCTACACAAGAACCAACTACTTTAGCCATCCCTAAATGAGACTTGAATAAAGCTATGCAGCAGGAGCATACTATTCTGGTCATCTTAAACTGAAACTCACCAAGGTTAGCTAATGACTAACACAGATTAGGTTATTATTTATAAAGTAAAGAACACAATGGCAAGTAACCATTAACAACGTAACATAAACTGTTCCTAAAATGTTAACATTAGCTGGACAGTTTTGAGGTTCAGTGAGAGATACTTGATAAACTTCTGGACTTCAGGCACTGAATCTTTGAAAGCAAAACCTTTCTACATGTATAAACACTTGATGGAATTTGTTGTATGGATCTCATTATATATTTAAAAAGAGTTATATTAATTATTACACTGATAATAGCAGGTATATGTGGTCACTAACACTGAGGGTCAAATGTGTATTTATGCTTGTGGTTATACAAATTATATTGAAATCCCAGATGGTCACTGGTGCTGTGGGTCAGTGTGTAGTTATGCTTGTGGTAACATCTACTATTACATACAGTGATAAAAGGTATAAAAAAAACCTTTAATTGTAGAAATATGCAAGAGAATATATAGATTTGAAAGCTTATGTTTTGTGTAAAGCACACTAAGAATTGATTATATTTCATCCTCAGGCTGAAAACAATTCTTTCAAAAGGAAAATCAGCTTTATTCGTTGTAAAATATTTTGTATATGAAGTTTAATATAAGCCTTGCACTGAGATATTGAGTTTAAACTGAACCCAAACCACAAATAAAACAGAAGAAATTTAATGAAACCTAAGATTTTCAACATAATGATCCACATGCATGTTTTATATAAAAAACAACAACATTAATACAGTCCTTAATGTCATGACAGGTTGTATTACACAAAAAATACAAAGAATAAAGCATAACTCTTGGTTATTAAGTATCTAAAAATAACATGGTTTAATTAAGTTACATGTAAATAGGGTAGAAAAAATATTTTTATTACAAATATGGAACTGAAGTAGTTACAACTGGTTCAAATGTGATACATATCTTCAGATGAATGTTACCAACATTCTTACACAATTGCAGTTTATGGTAAAAAAGATCAATAACTTTATTTTACATAAGGTATAAAAATTAGGCAGCCAAGTTTAAAAGTAATCATTTTGAATAGAATTTCTCATTCTCCATTCAACAGTTCACGGTGTTAAACATTAATAGGCCACAACAGTTATCTAAGTACAATATTTGACTGTTTATAATAGAATACATAATAGCTCCACTAAATTTACTCTTGGCCAGAAATATAACAGAACGTAAACACACGATTCACCTAGAGGTAGGTCAACAGTATCCACAGCAGTCAACAGTGTTTGATACAATTTGTGGGTGGCATTCTTCTACCTTTTATAGTACCATGGATGTCAATTGGAATAGCACTTGTCTCTCAGGCTACATACAGTTATAATAATATATATAGTGACTCCTAAAGAAATAAAAAGGACACAATTCCATGAAAAGTATCAATTTTTTTAGCAAGATACAAAAATTGTTATACAAATATATGTAATACTAATTCTGTATACTTCAGTCAAGTTCTACTACAACACTGTTAGTATGATACAAAATAAATGTAACACTAATACTAAATTTACACTTTTGTTGAAAACTGAAACAGAACATTATAATCAAAAAGTGAACTGTGCATTATTACATTACACTTCTTAGGTGTTTATCCACAAAGTTGACAGTGTAACTAAACATCAATATTTTGTTGATACTGTACCTAAACATCGATATTTTCTTCATAGTATAATTAAACATCTATATTTTCTTGATAGTGTAACTAAACATCCATATTTTCTTCATAGTATAACTAAATATCTATACTTTGTTGATTGTGTAACTAAACATCTATATTTTGTTGGTACTTTAACTATATTTCTATATTTTCTCAGACTTTTACTTCAATAATTTTAATTGAGTTTGAGAACCTGTTTAATAAATTACCTTACTTTAAAAACAGACATAGTATTCTTTATATTATATACACCATCATATATTCTATCTCTACACTGAATGAACAACTAAAGTGAATCAAAGAAAGATCACCTCTTTACTGGTTTTTATATTGTAGAGGGCGTCGTCTTCTAGGTTTCAATTGTACTCTCTGAGTTTCTTTTAAATATCCTATAAAGTAAAAAGAAGTGAACTTTAGAAAACACTAATATTTCTCTTCCATGTTGCAAATCTCATACACTACCAGAAGCCCCTCACACAACGTAACTCTTCTTTATCACTACACATTTGTATTATTGTAGTAGCATTTATATTAATCTTGTCTGTAACACACCAGAAGACTGTAATTACATTAGACTAGTATTTATATGAACCTGTTTGTAACCCACAAGATTCAAGCTATAGTGTACAGGTCATATGACGAGATAGTAACTACACTGTTGTGAATATATGATACCTCGTTCCCAACATTCTTGGGTATTTGGAAAGTCTAACTCCCAGTAATGGTCTGGTGTGTGGGGTGGAGAATTAGAGGATCGATGCCGAGAGCACAGTTGCAGTCTTTGTCTTCTTTCTTCTTCTGATAACCCCATTTCTTTGTAATACTAAACCAAAAAAAATACAAGTATATATTATTAATTATTGTAACGATAGAACTGTCATGAGGCAATACTTTGTAATAATAACCAATCTTCAGAAGTATAATTCATAACAGCGAACAGTAACTGTCCGACTTAAGATTCTATTTTAAGTTATGATTTTGTTCTTGAAACCTGAAAGTAATCCTTAAGAACTTATGAGTGAAAGAAAGAAGAATATACATAATGAAATGACTGATAAAAAGAAGTGAGTACTTTAAACTGCTGATAGCTTCAAGTAGTGAGTACTTTAAACTACTGATAGCTTCAAGTAGTGAGTACTTTAAACTACTGGTAGCTTCAAGTAGTGAGTACTTTAAACTACTGGTAGCTTCAAGTAGTGAGTACTTTAAACTACTGGTAGCTTCAAGTAGTGAGTACTTTAAACTACTGATAGCTTCAAGTAGCGAGTACTTTAAACTACTGATAGCTTCAAGTAGTGAGTACTTTAAACTACTGATAGCTTCAAGTAGTGAGTACTTTAAACTACTGATAGCTTCAAGTAGTGAGTACTTTAAACTACTGATAGCTTCAAGTAGTGAGTACTTTAAACTACTGGTAGCTTCAAGTAGTGAGTACTTTAAACTACTGGTAGCTTCAAGTAGTGAGTACTTTAAACTACTGGTAGCTTCAAGTAGTGAGTACTTTAAACTACTGATAGCTTCAAGTAGTGAGTACTTTAAACTGCTGATAGCTTCAAGTAGCGAGTACTTTAAACTGCTGATAGCTTCAAGTAGCGAGTACTTTAAACTGCTGATAGCTTCAAGTAGCGAGTACTTTAAACTGCTGATAGCTTCAAGTAGCGAGTACTTTAAACTACTGGTAGCTTCAAGTAGCGAGTACTTTAAACTACTGGTAGCTTCAAGTGGCAGGTGCTTTTAAACTACTGATAGCTTCAAGTAGCGAGTACTTTAAACTACTGGTAGCTTCAAGTAGCGAGTACTTTAAACTACTGGTAGCTTCAAGTAGTGAGTACTTTAAACTACTGGTAGCTTCAAGTAGTGAGTACTTTAAACTACTGGTAGCTTCAAGTAGTGAGTACTTTAAACTACTGATAGCTTCAAGTAGTGAGTACTTTAAACTACTGATAGCTTCAAGTAGTGAGTACTTTAAACTACTGATAGCTTCAAGTAGTGAGTACTTTAAACTACTGATAGCTTCAAGTAGTGAGTACTTTAAACTACTGGTTGCTTCACATAGTGAGAACATGTACTTTAAACTACTGGTAGCTTCACGCAGTGAGAATATGTACTTTAAACTACTGGTAGCTTCACGCAGTGAGAATATGTAATTTAAACTACTGGTAGCTTCATATAGTGAAAATATGTACTTTTAACTACTGGTAGCTTTATGTAGTGAGAATACGTACTTTAAACTCCTGGTAGCTTCACGCAGTGAGAATATGTACTTTTAACTACTGGTAGCTTCACGCAGTGAGAATATGTACTTTAAACTACTGGTAGCTTCACGCAGTGAGAATATGTACTTTTAACTACTGGTAGCTTCATGTAGTGAGAATATGTACTTTAAACTCCTGGTAGCTTCATACAGTGAAAATATGTACTTTTAACTACTGGTAGCTTTATGTAGTGAGAATACGTACTTTAAACTCCTGGTAGCTTCACGCAGTGAGAATATGTACTTTTAACTACTGGTAGCTTCACGCAGTGAGAATATGTACTTTTAACTACTGGTAGCTTCACGCAGTGAGAATATGTACTTTTAACTACTGGTAGCTTCATGTAGTGAGAATATGTACTTTAAACTCCTGGTAGCTTCATACAGTGAAAATATGTACTTTTAACTACTGGTAGCTTCATGTAGTGAGAATATGTACTTTAAACTACTGGTAGCTTCACATAGTGAGAATGTGTAATTTAAACTACTGGTAGCTTCGTGTAGTAAGAATATGTAATTTAAACTACTGGTAGCTTCATGTAGTAAGAATATGTAATTTAAACTACTGATAGCTTCATGGAGTGAAAATATGTACTTTAAACTACTGGTAGCTTCATGCAGTGAAAATATGTAACATACTGATAGCTTCATGCAGTGAAAATATGTAACATACTGATAGCTTAATGTAGTGAGAATATGTACTTTATTATGTTAGTCACAGTTAACCATTAGGTGCTTCTTGACACATAATACAGTCCTGTTGAACATTATGTACTTACTTTATCACACATTTTACAGTCATGCCCAGGTAGTTGGTTTCTGGCATCTTGCCTTCTGACTGGATCCTCTTTGTATTTGAAATGTGGGCCAACAATTGTCTTGGGAACACTAGAACAAATAACTGAATTTATTTCTTGAACTTTCTTTTCTAATTACAAAAAAGCCAGTCACTTGGAATGATCTTGTGACAAAGTATGCCTTGTGAGCTCACAATCATGTATAACAATATAGTTTATTTCATTTATCACTACAGTAGTACTTTTCACAAATAAGGGAAGTCACTAGTAGTGAAAGAATACAACTATATATTACATACACTGTTCATTAGAGATTAAATGGAATTATTACTAAAAATTAATAAAAACAATACAAGTAAATATATGAGATCTATTTCTTAATTCTACACTTTTCTCATGTAGTCTTGTTTAATTTAAGTAGAAAAATAAAGTTATAATAACAGCACCAACAAATATGAGACTGTTAGGTGATTGTTATATGAAAGACTTACATATCAAAACTCTGGTCATGCTTGGCTGGAATGTTTACTCGGTGAAGAGTAGAAGTGTGGTCACTGGCATCTTGAGATTGAACTGTTTATATAAACAAGAAACAAACACACTAAATGTTCAAGTGTCTTACTTTATTGGTTAAAAATAGTTTTTATGTACAAGACATTTTATATGATACCTGTACATAGCAAGTACAAAATGAAATAAACAGTTTAATCATATCAGAGAATTATCAGACAGTATTTTCTGAAAAGTAGTTTTATGCTTGTATAGTTCTGTAACTAAACATATTTACCTAGAGTTTGTTCAGGATAGGTTTTCTGAGGGGAAGTTTTATGCTTGTATAGTTTTGTAATTAAATATACCTTGAGTTTGTTCAGGCAAGGTTTTCTGATGGGTAGTTTTACACTTATATAGTTTTGTAATCAAACATACCCACCTTGAGTTTGTGCAGGTAGGTTTTCTGAAGGGTAGTTTTATGCCTGTATAGTTTTCTAATTAAACATATTTACTTTGAGTTTGTTCAGGCTAGGTTTTCTTGGGGTAGTTTTATGCTTATATAGTTTTGTAATTAAACATACCTTGAGTTTGTTCAATCTAGGTTTTCTTAGAGGTAGTTTTATGCTTGCATTGTTTTGTAATTAAACATACTTACCTTGAGTTTGTTCAGGCTAGGTTTTTTTTTAAGAGTAGTTTTATGCTTATATAGTTTTGTAGGTAAACATATTTACCTTGAGTCTGTTCAGGCTTGTTTTTTTAAGAGAAGTTTTATGCTTATATAGTTTTGTAATTAAACATACTTACTTTGAGTCTGTTCAGGCTGGTTTTTCTGAGGAGTAGTTTTACCCATAGCACTCAACAGGTCTTCACTGCTCTCCGATTCACTACAACTTTCTTGGTTTCCATCGCTCAACACCACTTTTTCATGATCTGGCACCTTCATCTCTTTACTTGTACTAGTACCTATATTTACCATCATGCTGGATTCATAACTTGTCAAACATACTGCTGGATCCATACTTCCATTCCAGTTCGTGGTACCTTCTCCCTTATCTTCCCATACATTTGGTGATAGCTCACAGCTCATATTTTGATTGTCCAATTGATTTAAAATAGCTGTACATTCTTCTTGAGGCAACAAGGTTTCGTCAAGTCTGCTATCAATCCAGTTAGTTTGAGAGTTATAGGGTAGGGAGTCTTTTTGAACCTGTTTGTTCATCCGACCTGAAGTACAATTGACAATTCTCTCAGATAATTCTTCCTTATAAACCTTTAAAGGCTGATCTATAGATTTGTTCAAGGCTTTATCATCTGTTCTAAGTCCACCAATAAAATTTATAATTTTTGTCAAATCTTTAGAAGCAGGATTAAATGATGATGCTGATAACTTTGTTTGCTTTAGTTTTGATTTTTTGAGATGACCAGGAGGTGACTGCAACTCCATCTTGTATTTGGATTTAAACTTCAGTTTTTTGGACAGTTTATTAAGACTCAAGTTTTCCTTTTTAGTCTCAAACAATTCAGGTGTAGAGGTTTGAATCAAAGCTAAATCTTGAGGTTCTTGAACTAAGTTGTCCACTGCTGAAGACAATCCATTTACAACATCATTTCTATTTTTACATAGTTCAACATCATATATTTCCTCCTGCTGATCACAATAAAACAGAGGGGGACATAAAGAGATATCTAAAGGTACATTTTGATTAGAAACTTCTGAATTGCTGGTTACATTCATCCAAGTGTTTTCTTTTAGCCATAGAACACCTGAATGTATAGGTGAAGGAGAAAACACTTCCTTATCACTTTCCACACATTGTACCGCTGATTTAGATGATATGGGTAGTTGAAGTTTGGATTTGGAAAGCTTTCTTCTGGTTGACTTCTGTGTTGAGGTATGAACAGTTGTTACACAGGAAACTGGATTCACAATATTACTGAGCTCTCTGCTGGATGTCGCTACAATTCCTGGTTTAATACTATCTTGAAAGCTGAGTTTGGGTTTATCTTCTGTAACATCAGAATTTCTCTGATCATCTACAGTTTCTGCTATATGAGCAATAGTGACATTTTGGGAATGCTCAACTTCAAAACTAGACTCTGGATCAACTGTCAAAGTTTCTGGAACCAGAACCTTGTTATCTTTGTTATGGATGTCTTCTCTAATGGATGGAACTCTACAAGAATCATTACTTCTTGAAGAGCTTGGTTGATCATCTTCATCATAGTTAATGTGTGATGAAGAAACACATTTAGTACATTTTGTCATGGTTGATAAACCATTACTACGACTTCTCTTTTTCCAGAATGTTCTTTCGGATGATTTTAAATGAAAATCAGTTTGAACACCTATGGATCTACAATAAGTAATAATAAAGTGATGAAAACCAACAACAAAGTTCCTTAATTTTCAACACATGTTCAGAAAACTAAAATTATATGCATTAAAACTTTTTTTACCAGAGTGTCAAAATTTTGTGTGAAAGGAACCAATCGTAAACCCAGAAGTGAATATATACACATTACATGAGAAGTGTATCACACCACACAGTGGATTCCTCATATCACATTAAAAGTGTACCACACCACACAGTGGATTCCTCATATCACATTAAAAGTGTACCACACCACACACAGGATTCCTCATATCAAATTAAAGGTTTACCACACGAGATACTGGATTCTTCACATCACATTAAAAGTGTACCACACAAGATACTGGATATCTTAGGATATTTTCTGATGTTGACCATACTAACATGTGTAAGATTGTACAGGACCTTTAACACCATTGTTGTTCTTGACCATACTAACACGTGTAAGATTGTGAAGGACCTTTAACACCATTGTTGTTCTTGACCATACTAATATATGTAACATTGTACAGGACTTTTAACACCATTGTTGTTCTTGACCATACTAACATGTGTAACATTATACAGGATCTTTACCACTACTGTTGTTCTTGAACATATAGGCACTTAACGCAACAGGACATTCTTTGTGTTACATGAAGAATGCCACAAGTGTTGCAAGTATCATGATATATTATCCAGTGTTCAACCTTTCAGGGCTATTTTAACATATTTGCACAATTCTTTGCAGTGTTAAAATAAAATACTGATAGTTCACCAATAACTTGTGATAAGAATTTATACTGCTCCTTGATGAAATAGTTTCATGTAAATGTATTGGAAAAGTTACAAATATTTACTTTTGTAACACTGAAATCTACAAAATAAATCTTATCACTGAAGTGACAGAGCTATGTTTGTGATGACAATTGACCTATCTTTCAACACATGCTTAGTCAATTTAACTCACCATGTAACCTCTTTGTACTTGTTTAAAGTCTTTATGATTTAACAAATGTTGGCATTCTTTTAAGTTAACAATTCAAGCTACTAACATACAAAAAATCATATATTTTAGTATATTTGTTTAAATTAAATAAAGATTTGTCCACAAGTATATTGACTATTTATTTTGAATACTGTATGTGCAAAGTAATTTTCTTGTTAAAATTACAATGATTTTACTTGTATCAAAAAACCTCAAATTTCCTCTGTGTAATCCTTACCCTAACTCAAAATGGAATTGAGACAACTTAACACCTTCATAACCACCAAAAAAAAAAAGAAGAAATAAATATAAATGACTCTTTTTGTCTTTCTAGAATGATTTCAAATTGTAACAAGAAGTTATATTTGTTTATCTTAACTTTAAAAGATGTATAACAGTAAACATCTATTTATAAATTTATTTTATTTCCCTTTGAATTATGTCTAACTGCTATCAGTGTCATTATGAGTTGTAAACCACTCAAGGAACATGCAGCTCATGAACCATTTTTATTATACTTTACATAATCTAAACTAACCTAAAAGAAATTAATATTTTGTATGCTTTAGTTAGGTTTATAATAATAATAATAAAGAATAAACAGTAAAAACATCCAATCATTTTTTTTCTTGTTGTTGATTGTCAATGATATTTAAGCTTACTTTTTTATACTAATGTAGTAATGAACAAAATTTTTATTTAATTAAATATTGCAACAAAGGAAAATAGACTAATAACATGCAAAAAGAAGACAATTTCCCTAAAATTCACAATTCTTTTTAGCTTTCTAACTATGTGATAAGAAATTTAGAAATTCATACAACCAAGTTAAGTTTCCCATTAGAGTGAAACTTGTACTCTGAGTGAAACTGACACTTATCTGCTCAAATTGCAATATTCATTTGGTAGACAATAACTGACTTTCAACCATTTATCATGTAATATACAATTAAGTGTAAGGCACAACAAATAACAAATCCTGAAAGAAAGAATGTGACAGGTAGGTATGGCAGGAAAGGGGTCTGATTTTCCATTTGATAGTTCAGTAACCAAACAAAATTGAAGATTATAAAAATTATGGTTTGTCTGAATAACAATTTCATAATGAGTAATTTATGTTTAATTTGATACTTTTCAAAGGGGTGGTGGATAAAACAAAGAACAGAAGACAAAGAGAGAAAATGTATTGAGTAAAATTAGAGAAAATTTAAGACTTTTAACCTGTTCAGTGCCATAGATAGATAACTCGTCCAAGCTGATCGGTAACACAGTGCTACGGACAAGATAATTCTCTCTCAATAATACCTAACTTCAACGCTAGGTGTCAGCACCATACATGCATTTGACCTACTTAAAAATTACTCAATTTTCTTGAAAAAAACACAGCATAGGAGTTGCCTAGCAGCTGAAATACTTGGCAGTCAGCAGGTTAAAATATTTCCTCATAAAACAAAGAACTTAAGACTTATATACTATTAAAATATGGATTGCTTGCTAAAACAATTGGCTCCACTAATTGGTATAACATAAACAAAAGTATATTAATACTTGGCAGTCAACAGGTTAAAATATTTCCACATAAAACAAAGAACTTAAAACAGATATACCATTAAAATATGGATTGTTAGCTAAAACAATTGGCTCCACTAATTGGTATAACTTAAACAAAAGTACATTAATAAAATGTTCAATGTAAGACACTAAAACTACCTCTCATTACTGTAAACGATAACTTGGGGGAGAAGATTAAATCATGCAAAAAATGTGGTTTACATAAATTTATTTCAAGACTTGTTTAAACTGATAATAAAACTAATATTTAAACATATTAAGAAACATATCAAATATCTAGTGATAAGGTTCTAATAGAATATATATATATATCTGTTACAAATAAGAAATACAATTCCTCATTTTATTAAAAACAATTCCACAAACTATTGCACCAAATTCAGAAAATGGATAGAAATAAATACCTTTCAGAGATCTGATGTCTGACTTCTGAAACTTTTCTCAAGTCTTGTTCTGCAAGAGACAAGAACTATATCATACAATATGGTATTTCTTAAATTGTTTGTTACCACCACTAACAAAGTGTTTACAATATACCTTGCTATTTCTTACACAATTTGTTATCACCACTAACAAAGTGTTTACAGTATACTATGATATTTCTTAAACACTGTTTGTTACCAACACAAAGTGTTTACAGTACAACTTATACTATGGTATTTTTCACATCATTTGTTACCACCACTAATTAAGTGTTTACAGTATACTATGGTATTTCTTACACAGTTCATTACCACCACTAACAAAGTGTTTACAGTATACCATGGTATTTCTTACACTTTGTGTTACCACCACTATTAAATTGTTTACAGTATACTATCACATTTCTTGTACCATTTGTTTACACCACCACCAAAGTGTTTACAGTATATGGTATTTCTTACAGTTTTTTACCATCACAAAGTGTTTACAGTATACTGTATACTATGGTATTTCTTACACTGTTTGTTACCACCATTAACAAAGTGTTTACAATATACCATGCTATATCTTACACCATTTGTTACCACTACTAAAAAAGTGTGTACAGTATACTATGGTATTTCTTACATTGTTTGTTACCACCACTAACAAAGTGTTTGCCATATACTATATACTATGCAATTTTTTGCATTGCTTGTCATCGTTTCTCCTGAGAAAATCCGTTCTCTTTAGAAACTACAGGTTTTAAGGCAGAACAAAATTTCTAATTGAGAGACCTTTCTGTGATAACTTACTTTTGTATCAACAAAGTAATGAATCCAGGGGTAAATTTTCCAACTTTTTAATAATCTATAAAATGTTCTCAGCAACTATTCTTGAGACAGATAATTTTTAAGGTCCTTAACAGCTTTTTAATTAGAACAGTTTCATTTTATACTGCCAGACTTACCGTTTCCCATGATACAATTCACACTTGAATCAGTTCTAAAGACAGTTTTGATTTTTTGTTGTTTGACAATCACTATAATATTTAAAACTGGAAAGAAGGAAGCTTAATGACTAAAGAGGTTGTTCAGGTTTTTGAGACTACAGATTTAAGTGACAAGAATATGATTTACATCACTGCTCCACACTTGTGTAGAACGTCTGTTTATTCTATTACATGAAACCTAACCAACTTAACAGTGTTAATGGAAATAACTACCGATTCCAGAGTCAGTAATGTTCCCGTTGAAATCGTTTGATACATTTTTATAAATGTTGTTTCTATAAGTGAAATAATTTAAAATATTTGGTAGTGAACAAACAAATTGTAATTATGTGCTATCAATTCACAATAACTTTAATGCCTAGCAACAGTTTCAATCAACAGTAATTGAAGTTTAATGATAAAGAGTAGAAGAACAGAAACATTTAACACACACTTATCACGTGTATAGAATAACAAACACTTATCACACGTGTATAGAATAACAAACAATTAACCACATTGTACAGAACAATAAACATTTAACCCACATGTACAGAATACAAACATTTAATACACGTGTATCTTCATCAAGCTGTACTGAACAGTAAAATATTAGATTCAAAAATTTATAAACTTAAACATTTTATAAAAGTAAATAAAATATAGAATAGAATATCATATACAGAAGTTAAACTGGTAAAAAACCACCAGTCTGTAAAGTTCACACACACCATAGTTAAAACAATAACCACCATCCCAACTTGATTTTAAGAGTTTCAGTCATCTCATCTAGATCACTAAATACTGAACTTTTAGTTAAATAAAGTTTATCTATTATAATGAACTCTAAACTTTAAATAATAAAACAGTCTCAGGAAAATTAAGTCCATTGTAAACATCTTGTATAACACTGTTAAGTCCGTTGTAAACATCTTGTATAACACTGTTGTTAAGTCTGTTCTAAACATCTTGTATAACACTGTTAAGTCTGTTCTAAACATTTTGTATAATACTGTTAAGTCTGTTCTAAACATTTTGTATAATACTGTTAAGTCTGTTCTAAACATTTTGTATAATACTGTTAAGTCTGTTCTAAACATCTTGTATAATACTGTTAAGTCTGTTCTAAACATCTTGTATAATACTGTTAAGTCTGTTCCAAACATCTTGTATAACACTGTTAATTCTGTTCTAAACATCTTGTATAACACTGTTAAGTCTGTTCTAAACATCTTGTATAATACTGTTGTCTGTTCTAAACATCTTGCATAACACTGTTGAGTCTGTTCTAAACATCTTGCATAACACTGTTAAGTCTGTTCTAAACATCTTGTATAACACTGTTAAGTCTGTTCTAAACATCTTGTATAACACTGTTAAGTCTGTTCTAAACATCTTGTATAATACTGTTAAGTCTGTTCTAAACATCTTGTATAATACTGTTAAGTCTGTTCCAAACATCTTGTATAATACTGTTAAGTCTGTTCTAAACATCTTGTATAACACTGTTAAGTCTGTTCTAAACATCTTGTATAACACTGTTAAGTCTGTTCTAAACATCTTGTATAACACTGTTAAGTCTGTTCTAAACATCTTGTATAACACTGTTAATTCTGTTCTAAACATCTTGTATAACACTGTTAAGTCTGTTCTAAACATCTTGTATAACACTGTTAAGTCTGTTCTAAACATCTTGTATAATACTGTTAAGTCTGTTCTAAACATTTTGTATAATACTGTTAAGTCTGTTCTAAACATTTTGTATAATACTGTTAAGTCTGTTCTAAACATTTTGTATAATACTGTTAAGTCTGTTTTAAACATCTTGTATAATACTGTTAAGTCTGTTCTAAACATTTTGTATAATACTGTTAAGTCTGTTCTAAACATCTTGTATAATACTGTTAAGTCTGTTCTAAACATCTTGTATAATACTGTTAAGTCTGTTCTAAACATCTTGTATAACACTGTTAATTCTGTTCTAAACATCTTGTATAACACTGTTAAGTCTGTTCTAAACATCTTGTATAATACTGTTAAGTCTGTTCTAAACATTTTGTATAATACTGTTAAGTCTGTTCTAAACATTTTGTATAATACTGTTAAGTCTGTTCTAAACATTTTGTATAATACTGTTAAGTCTGTTCTAAACATTTTGTATAATACTGTTAAGTCTGTTTTAAACATCTTGTATAATACTGTTAAGTCTGTTCTAAACATTTTGTATAATACTGTTAAGTCTGTTTTAAACATCTTGTATAATACTGTTAAGTCTGTTCTAAACATTTTGTATAATACTGTTAAGTCTGTTCTAAACATCTTGTATAATACTGTTAAGTCTGTTCTAAACATCTTGTATAATACTGTTAAGTCTGTTCCAAACATCTTGTATAACACTGTTAATTCTGTTCTAAACATCTTGCATAACACTGTTAATTCTGTTCTAAACATCTTGTATACTGTTAATTCTGTTCTAAACATCTTGTATAATACTGTTAAGTCTGTTCTAAACATTTTGTATAATACTGTTACGTCTGTTCTAAACATCTTGTATAATACTGTTAAGTCTGTTCTAAACATCTTGTATAATACTGTTACAATTGTTCCAATTTGTTCATTCTTTTTAACTGAATTCATCCTTTTATTCTGTTATTTACAAAATATTTAAAGTTTATAAGTTATATATCTAATATTTCATCCTGTTCACAATAACTTGCTAAAGATGTAATATGTTCACTGTTTATCGTGATATTTCAATACTTTTCTAGGAATTTAGAACTGACTGTCACCATGTCATCAGAACAAGACTGAACTGACTTTCACCATGTCATCTGAACAAGACTGATTCATTCATCAGATATATCATTACAACTATTCAGAGTTTATATACAGTTTCAGTGAGATATACACACTATTGTAATGTTGCTAATACATCATTAAAACTATTCAGAGTTAATATACACAGTTTTAGTCAGGTATATACACTGTTGATATACATCATTAGAACTATTCAGAGTTTATATACATAGTTTCAGTCAGGTATAAACATTTTTAACATGTCTCCAATACATCATTAGAACTATTCAGAGATTAAATACATAGTTTCAGTCAAGTGTACACACTTTTGAAATGTCTCTAATACATCACATAATATTCACAGTTTATAGCATATTTCCAGTCAAGCATATTATAATTTTGTAAGCTACTCCTATCAACCTCAAAAAGAGGAACAGTTTTTAATTAGTACCTGTGGGCCACATGTTAAGTAAACAATTTACTACATGCTCACATAAACTATTTCCATTTATCAAGTAATGAGGTGCTTACGTTATTAAAAATTACTAAAATTAATCACATACTGAGGTACTTACATTACTAAAAACTACTAGAAGTAGTGACACAATTTGGTTCTTACATTATTAAAAACTACTAGAATTAACAACACAATGCTGTTCTTACATTACTAAAAACTACTAGAAGTAGTGACACAATTTGTTCTTACATTATTAAAAACTACTAGAATTAATAACACAATGCTGTTCTTACATTATTAAAAACTACTAGAATTAATAACACAATGCTGTTCTTACATTATTAAAAACTACTAGAATTAATGGTATTATGAGATACTTATGCTACTAAAAACGTAAAGTCATTGATTTTTCTCAAAATGTTTTATAGCTATCGTGTTAAAGCGGGAAGTACTCCTATAGCACATTGTAACAAAGTCAAAAACAAACGTTACCAAACAAAGTAATCTTCTTTTCCTCTTCTTGTACAGACTTTTTAATTTTTTTACATTCTTCACAAGGTTGTAGACTGGAAATTAGTCAAAACATATTGCAAACTTCATAACAACATTTGGTTGTATCACAACAATAATATCATGTGTCAATTAAATCATTAAAAATATTTATCACTGTTAACACTTGAAAAGATTAAAAATACCCAATCTATGAATATATGTGTTACAAAAACTGACTTAAATCACTCTTCAAACATTTGATACTTGTGACATTGAGCACGATAAGCACAACAGAAATATTTTAAAAGACATCTATATGGCTATTTCAGACACCTTTGTTTCTCTGCTATAAGTACAAATGTCTCCAACTACAGCACTATCTTAAGCATCTACATAACCTTCATTTAACCCTTAAAATGTATGTGTGTGATAACTATAAGATAGGGTCTTCCCCTCAGTGCTTCCCAAAGTTTATCAGTTTGAAGTTCCCAAAACAAAACAATACATTAAAATGTTTCCTTTGTCTATAAAAAAAAACTTTTGCTGGAACATGTTATCTACAAACATGGAAGTGGAAGAACATTAAAACTAATAACATAATTCCACAATATTTTCTCTTCTATTACAGATATATTTAACTTATTTGTTATTATTCTCCAAGAAGTCTATTCTTCCATATCAGTCTTTCCTGTACCCATCAGATCTCTCTCTCTCTCTTGAATGCTTAAATTTTCTCAAACAAAGTGAGGAATACAATAAGAACTTGTGGAAGGTGCCACAAATAGTAAGAAGATATGAGATATCAAAACTTACAAAACATGAATTATGTTTTAAAGCACAAGTGTGCCAAAGAATATCAACAAGATAGGAGCACTTTTTTTTAGGCTGGTAAAGCACAACTACAATCAATAATATTTATAATAAAACAATAGTGTTGGTATAATTCTTTTAAACAATTTGGCTCTTAAGTACTCCCATTTTATCAAGAACAAAAGTGTTTAAATATAAATCACACCACATCCACTGCTGATGCAAATTTGCTGGGATAGAAAAAAATCTTAGTAATTATTTATACTATCCATTATAACAACCAATAAGTGAGTTAAAATCTTATTAAACCCTTTACCTGCCACTGTTCTTCTGTTTACTTATCATCTCTTTCAATCTAATGATTTCATCTTCTAATTCTACAGAAATATAAAAAAACAAACTTTAATCTAGGTTTTCTATAAAGTATCATGACTAAAAGTGCAATACCTAGTTATGATTCTGAAGCCCTGAAATCTTTAAAACAAAACATAAAAAATGTATAACCAGGATTCTCTTTAAGGTTTCAAGACTAGAAGTGAAATACCCTTGAGTCACTGGTTCTGACATCTTTAAAACCTATGGTAAGTATATAACAGTTACAAGTGTAGTAGACAACCTCTGGCCTAATAATCAAGCTAATTTTCAAAGTTATACCACATGAAGTATTACTGACCACTTCACAAAGAATCTTGTTTTTAATATTGTAAACCTTGTATGTATGATTAATGAGACATGACCAATACACAAGTCACCTGGTTAACAGACATTCATTGAATATATAACTCAACCCTATAGCATTTTTATTTCACTGACAGTTCTGTAACTCAGGTCTCTGCACAATGTGACATCCATGATCTCAACTATTGTTTACATAAGTGAAGCCAATTTGTTTTGTATATTACATATGTTTACTTAACATCTGCCTCAAAATGTACATGTATTCATACCATAATCTGTAAGCCCTGTACAACACATGAATTAATGAATTTTTTTTTACTTTCTTCACAAGTATGAACTAAAATTTCTTCTGTAAATGCATCTTTATGATTCAAGTTTTGTGTCTAAACTGAAATCTTTGCTTCTAACTTTTCTTAGGTCATAACATTTTTCATACTTAAAATCAATAAACATTTTAAAAATTAACTAATGTGCTCAAAATTATCATCGATTGGTTAAAACATGTATAGAAAATTAAGAATATTAGAATAGTAATGTTACAGAGTCTAGACACAAGCACCAACTTGCCAATGAAAAAAAACAAACCTTGTTTAATATTTCAATATTTTAGGGTGAGGCACTAACTAGTTTCAGCCACAGATATAGGAAGAGGTGTTGTTATCTGTATTTTAACTACAATAAAAATGTTAATTAAGAATAACTGTTTGATTCTGTAACTGATGCTATAATGTGAAAATATGTACACAGGATTAACTAACAGTATCATACAATTACACCAATATGGTGGTCTTTCTGAGAGCTGGTGTAAATAAGCAGAAAAGATGTGTGTGAGGTGTTCAGAGCTAATAAGGGTTAGGTTTCAACTGTATACTTGAATATCAAGGCAGTAAATGTTATGTTTTAGAAGTAATACTCATACTTGTTCTATAGTAGAATAATGCAATAATGTAAAGTTTGTGAACTCGTTGAACGTTTGTGTGGAAATATTGTGTGTGAACTTGTTGAATGTTTGTGTGGAAATGTGATGTGTGAACTTGTTGAATGTTTGTATAATGATAACTTTTGAGTATTTTGGTAATAAAGAGGTATGTGTCCTTAAGCCTAAATATTTAAGTTTGCCACTGGATCATCTGAAAGAACAGCTAATGTGATCACTCAGCTACATGTAATTTATAGCTGTCAGCACCATTCCTATTATTGACACAAAGTGTCACAGAAAATGTGTTTGTGGCTACCTTCAAAAGCACTAAATTATCACAGAAATGTCATCCAAACTAATGGTCAAACTTATTCAAGAGAAAATGTCTAAAAAAAAAAAAAAGATTGGTTGCTGCATTCATCGTTTGTTTTCAACTATTCTAATATTGTACTAATTTTCTTACATTTATCCACCTCAGTTTAAGTAACTTTTCAATCATTCTTGGTTTCATATGGTAGACCTCTTAACAAGGTCTACATTTATGCATTTTGAAAAAAGTTTTTCTTTCGAAAACTATTTTGTGTCACAGTATTTTCTACTATAATCTGGACATTTCCTACTTGGTGAGTCAATCACTAATATCAAATAAATACTACTACATGGTTACCATTATAGCTGTTTTAAAACAGTAATCTATAAATCAATTAAGTTGATAATTAAAACATTTTGCTATCAGTAATAAGAGTAATGGAGTTATTTTATTTATACCATCATTACAATGAGAAATAACTAAGTAGACACTTATTTACATACACTGTTTCAATAGGATAAACATGGTAAAAGTCAGTAAAGGACTGAGCAATCAGAATATTCTTTTGCAATAGCATACCACACTTACTAAACAATGAACCCTAAGATCTGATCAGATGGTCCCTATATTTGATGAATGTAAAAAAGGCTAATGTTTACATGTAAATATTTCAACTTGAAAAAACCATACTATCTCTGTTAAAAGTAAAAACACCGTAACTTTAAACAAAGAACCAGATACCAACAAGGTACTGTTATGAACCCTTAACCAATCTCAAATTATGTGAGTTTTGTATATGAACATATTCATTATACCTGACGATAACTAACCATTCTCCATCATTGTATGTGTGTTAAAATTCTATCAGTTTTCTTTGGTACTCACCCATTCTCTTAACTGTCTAAGTTATCTTATGCCTCCTCATTGAAGAAACATTCTATAACTTTCAGATATAATTTACACAAATAGTTTCACAATGTTTATAGAAGCTATAAAAATAAATATTGAAACCTTTACTCTATTAGGTGGTAGTCTAATCCTTGTTGTATCCAATCATATCTAACTTTAAAAATCTTATTCAAAGCCTTGTTTTATTAATGAATAATAAAACCATTTACTTTCAACAAAAGGCCTTTACAAAAAACTAAGAGAAATGTTTGAAAATCAAATGGATAACTTAGTCTCAAAAATTGATTAGTTCTTAGTAAAAATAATGGTCAGAAAAATCATTATAAAAACATTAACAAATGAATTGATTTGATCTCTGGATTAACAAATAAATTTCAGTTTCACAGAACTGAATGTATACATTTTTTATTGTACTCCATGAATTACACTAAATAAATGTCGAACATCTAAGATAAAATATTTTGAAGTTAAAATGATTGAAATACAGTTAGAATTAACATATTTTATTAGAAGAATGGTTGTAATACAGGTTTACTCCAGTATGATTCATGACTAAACAGTAGGATGGGTTAAATCTGGGTTTACTAAAGTCTTATTCATGACCAAACAGTAGGATAGATTAAATCTGGATTTGCTATAATCTGACTGACACCTGAACTGTACAAGAAACAACCATACAATACAATGAACAAATAATAAGACATAAATTTATGCTTTTAAAATATATTTAAACAAGAGTTTGAGCTTTTACAAACATTATACCTGCTATATTTAATTCATATTAAAACTGTAATCAGAAAAAAAATCATTCAAAAAAGTAAACCCTACTATACTAATACATGCAAGAGTAAGACATAATCTAACCTTTCACTTGTTTCCTGTGAGCATAATACACTTGGCGAAGTAAGAAACTGATAGATGGGTTTGTAACTGGTCCTCCAGTTGAATCTTCTACTGCCAACATATTCTTGAAAACATAAACTGAAAATATTTGTTGACAAGAATCAGGTCAGTCTCATTTTCCACAAAGTGCTTTCTAACTGACATGGTAGAAATAACTTTTTGTTTTTATAAAGAGTTTTGTTTTAACTCTTGGAAAACAAAAAGAGACCCAGAATATTGTAGAATGTTAAAATTAATAGTTTAAAACAACTAACTGGTTCACTATGAGTTTCTTGGAAATAAATGTACTCACATCTGAGCAAGAAACAAAACAATCAAAAACATCAAAATAACACAACACACCATTTCCTTTCACTAACCATTTCACATACACTAATGTCAAAAATTAATCTAAAAGTACACTTTCACGTAGATTCTAAAGCTTCATGATTGCACTGTTCTGCTTGGAGAATACTGTTTTTAAAACATATTTCAAAAGGATTAACACATTATCAAAACCAAGCATCTGTCATCTATTGTTATACTAATATTTTCTTTTCAAAACCTAAACACAATACTTGGAAAGTGTCTTCTAGCATCTAAATCAAATCAACTTTAATGCTCCAAACTATAAATGGTACAAGTGATGGGAAAGTCTTAGAACTTGTGTCTTTTAAATCAGGAATATCTCCCAGATCTTTCAGTTAACTTAGTGTTCACGGAAACCAGCGTGAAACTTAACAATCTAAGACAAGCATCTACAGTTTCACATCAACTGAAATTAGGAAGAGTCAATATTTATTGTCACTTACTTCCTATCTACTTGCACACTCAGGTAAATAATTTGTATCTAGTTACAGGCATATGTTTACAACCTAAGTTACAAAATTCTTTTTTAAATAATACATACAGATCAAAGTTCTTTGGATATTTGAGAAAAAGTAAACAGATGCTATTATCTAAGAAAGTTAACCACCTGCAGTGTAAACATAAAGCTTGATGGGAACAATTACAATTTTCAAACAAACTGATTTCTTCATACAAACTTCACATAATTATCTGATGTTAAAACACAAATTTAATAATCTGGCTTTTATTCTCCAACACCACTGACATAGATTGTCATTACTGATCTTTGCTAACTGATTAATTATTGGCCACATTAATAAATTACAACCATTTAACCAAAACAAGACACATTGGCTGCCACAATTATCTTCCCTTTAGTCATCAGAAGTTTATATATTTTGTATTATATTAACCTTAGATTCATCATGGCTTTTAAAACTTCTGCTTCACATTACTTGTATATCAAAGGTTCCAAATTATGTAGTTTGACAATTACAAACAAATGTCCTGAACTAAACAATTTCAATTTTTTTAATATCCTCTGTTCTGCAATACTTGTGTACAAACTGAATGACACTTTATTTTAAAATGTCACTCTTTTGTTTTATTTTGAATTCTGCATAGAGATACTCTGTACTAATTGTTCCTAGTTCTGCAGTGATGGAGAAACAAGACAAACAATACTAATTGAACTAGACACCAGCAATCACTGCCACCTAGATTGGTAGTCAAATACCCCAACACAACAGGTCAATGCCATGCAAAAAATAAAATGAACATTTTTTTAACTAACTTAGTCACTTCATTTTTTAGCTATGTTAATTCTGTAATTTTGGTCGCTACCCTCAAAATATAGGATTATAATTCTACTACTAGTAGTTTTAGTAGACTGTTACTGGTTCAGAGGACACCAACAGCAATATCAAAACAAAATTAAACTGTCTTTGTCTATGTCTTCATATTGCTTCATCTAATTCTATAAGATATATGTATATTTTTATTTTTGTTTTGAAACTTTCAAGTTTCAAATTAAAGGAAAGAATGGCTGAACTAAACAAAGGTTAAATAACTACAGCTTAGGCCTATTAAGAATAGTAATCTGGTTCTGTTTCAGGATATTCTCCACTTCTAAGTTCTAGCATTTAAACGAGTTTCTTGTTAATATTAATAAGCTTCAGTGGACTTATAATAAAAAAAACAGGTGCAATCTTCTCACTACAGCCAGTAAAAGTAAAACCTTTGACCTAATATTTTATTTACACTCAGTTTATCACTGTTATTATAACTATATTAATAACATTTTCTCAATAACCATCAAGTAGCAGAAATATGTGCTCAGTAGTACTATTAATTTAAACATAAATTATTCGATTTCTTTTAAAATACTTTAACTTATGGGGGTTACCTCCTTTTCTGAAATAGAGTTATCCAATTTAGTTTTATACACTAATAATATTACGCCATAACGTGTCTAAACCTGAGTTTTCTCGGACTGTTTCTGTTAATAAATATCGCACATCTTCATGATAACGTTAACTCACGAACTTTCAGAGAAGTGATGAGATTCAACTGAAATTCTCCACTTACGGTTACACTTGAGTTTCAGACGGTTTACTACTATCGCTCAGTAAGAGTCCTCAGAAGTAAGTCACCTCTGGTTCAATGTTTCAAGTTATGAGTTAATATGTTTTACTATTTTGATATTATTTCTCCGAAATGCGTAAGAACTAATGCATATTTATTTCCATTAAGACATGTATACATTACAAAATTTTTGCGAAAGTATACTCTTAATACATGTAGTTGTTTTCCGGAAACGAACTTAACATTATTTGCTTTTTATAATTAACCTCGAAAACCTTGTAATAAATATATTAGAAAGAAGTTCAACCTGTATCATTCTTACTTATAATACTTAAATTCTCTTTTACAGTCAACATACTTTGTGTAGCAAATACACCTAAATATGAACAATTCAGCAGTGGATAATGTTGGTTACTATGGATATGATATGGATCAAGTCGAATTATTGTTGGATCCAGATGACCCTGATTTTTTACCGGAATTTGAAGATAACGCAAACAACGATTATGGTAAATAGCGATTTAACAGTTTCTTGTGTTCCGTAAACATTGGGTTTTTACTCGGACCAAATTATCTTAAAACTATTCATATTTTGGTTTTATACAAATGCGTGTATATATATATATATATATATATTTTTTTTTTTAGCATATGAATAAATAGGTACTGTGTGTGGCATCGTTACTAAATTCAACAAGTAACACATTATAAAGTCGTTTTTTATGGTATTACATCACAATAACATTAATTATGATTTATAAAAAAGCAAGAAAAATTTATGAGTTCTCTATGGGTTTCCATTAAAAAGTTTATAAAGATTTGGTGCTCACACATCAGTCTTACTATATTATTGCGATGAAATGTGACACACAAACAACTGATCGGTAAAGCACAGATCATTTCCCCCCGACATAACGAACGATCGATTATCGTTTTGCCAACTAAGAACCGTCTACAATTAGTGTATTACTATTTATATTGTTGTATTAGACCTCAAGAAGCTAACTCACACCTTTCGCTATATTTAGTCATTCTCAACGTACCAGGATAACGTACATGCTTAAACTTATTAATTCGTATATTATAGTTTTTTCAGTTGGTGTTTTTTATGTGACCGAAACTTAATTCATTATCAACGTACTATTTATTTTTTTTTAAAGTAGGCCAAGGTTCTTACCGCTTGAAGACGCTTAAGATCATTTGAATTCTATATACATTTGTGTGCACGCTTGACAATGACGAACTTTAGGCAATATTCCAATTTATGCGAGTGTGTGTTAGTCCTTTTCGGGAGATACAAGCTTAGCATCCAACATGTAAGACAATGCCACATATCTGAATCTTGTAATAAATTCAGCAAACGTCAACTTCTTTATCATAATAATTTTCACCATTACAGTTGTACATATATATATGTTTAGAAATTTTAAATAGCGTTTTAGGTTTAAACAGTAAGATACACTTTTTAATTCCGACGCAAGATATGAATACTTTGATACCATTTGCAACTTTAACCTACTACCATGGATTTCGTAGTGAGTTTTGCACTGTGATTGTGACGGTAAGAGCTGTACATATAGGTAGTTTGGCGTTTCACCCTATTCCGGGGCCCGGCATGACCAGGTGGTTAAGGCACTCGACTCATAATCCGAGAGTCGCGCGTTCGAATCCCCGTCACACCAAACGTGCTCGCCCTTTCAACTGTTATAATCTGACGGTCAATCTCACTATTCGTTAGTAAAAATGTAGCCCAAGAGTTGGCGGTGGGTGGTGATGACTAGCTGCCTTCCTTCTAGTCTTACACTGCTTAATTAGGAATGGCTAGCGCAGATAACCCTCGAGTAGCTTTGCGCGAAATTGAAAACAAACCAAACCCTATTGCGGTTGGAAAGTTGGGGAAGTTAAACGTTTTGAGAAGCAAAATTAAGACAATCGTCAACTGAAATATTTGTGTTATTTCAGCCTACACTCAGTTAGGACAAGCCTGTTTTGGTCGTCGTCGCGGTAATGTTCAGGGTTAGGCGAAGACTATGTTTAGTAACTTGTATATGGGGCCGTCTCTTTAGTCATAACACATGAAATTGTCCTACTACGTTTTTAATTGTCTTGAAATTTTTGCATTTTCCACAGTAATTCTTGTACACTGAATCCGAAAATTACATCTATTTTTCTCCATCACGTACAGATTTTTCACAAAACGTCATATGTACTTATACATAAATAAATAATCTTCATTGAAATCAGATTACTTTTCGTTATGCTTAAAATGTTGACAATCACTGACTATAGATTATTCTTGATCTAGAACCCAAATATAATAATGATAATAAAAATAAATGTTAATTTGGTAATGAAACAATAATTTGATCTAAGTAAGAGTTTTTCTTTCTTCCCGATTAGTAAAAATTCCTTACGAGTTAGAAAAAAATATTATTTTTGAAATTTGCACAGGTGAATTATTGAAAATCCGTTATTAAAATTAAAACAACTTTTATAATGTATAAATTCACAGACCTATATTACCCATACAGAGACTATAAATATTTTTGTTTCTTAGAATTTCGTGTATTTATTTCTGACCTTTGTCTGATGACACTTAATTTTTTTACTCATTATAGAAATCTAACAAAAAAAATGACATTTTAATCATGCATATAATTTTTCAAATGAACGGAATTATTACTGGCTATTGATTAACGAACCTTTCACACTTTCCTTGTTTTGTTAATATTTGTCGAACTGTTGTTGTTGTTGTATTGAATTAAGCACAAAGCTACTCAATGGGCTATCTGTGCTCTGCCCGCCACGGGTATCGAAACCTGATTTTTAGCGTTGTAAGTCCGCAGACATACCGCTGAGCCACTGGGGAGCTCGTCGAATTGTCTATGACCAAGAAAATCGTAACATGCTCCTTGCCACGAAAAATAACAAATATATTTTTATAGATTCCTGACAAACGATAAAAATACACTAACTGTGTTTTGTATCTCTTCCGCACGGTGTTCGTTTTACATTACCTGTTGTTTATGTAACTTAATCATTTTATTTACATAGGTACCCGGCATGGCCAAGTGGGTTAAGACGTTCGACTCGTAATCTGAGGGTCGCGGGTTTGAATCCCCGTCGCACCAAACATGCTCACCCTTTCAGCCGTGGAGGCGTTATAATGTGACGGAAAATCCCACTATTCGTTGATAAAGAGTAGCCCAAGAGTTGGCAATGGGTGGTTATGACTAGCTGCCTTCCCTCTAGTCTTACACTGCTAAGGGAGAGACAACTAGCGTAAATAGCCCTCGAATAGCTTTGCGCGAAATTCAAAAAACAAAACAATTCTTTACATAGAATCAGAATATAAATGATACATTTGTAATAGAATCGTGAGGCGGAAAACAGGGTTTAATTGCAAACACTAAAACAAAAGAATTAGATCATACTTTTGCTGGTGAAACCATAGTTAATAATTGAAGTTTTCATGAAACCTACAACTGTCATGTTTTCTTCCTCAATTTCTTAAAAAACAAAATGTTTATTTTTCGAGGTTTATGAACTTACACATTAGCTACCTCTAGCAAACATTTGAACTAAAATATTAAAATTGTACTTTACAATCTAATATACAGAGCTTGTATTGTTTGTAGTTAAGCACAAAATTGCACAATGAGTTATTTGTGCTCTGCTATCACGGGTATCGAAACCCGCTTTCTGGTGTTGTAAGACTGCAGACATCCCTTTCTGCCATCTGTTTTTATACGTTTCCACCTTGCTTGGTCAATTAGCACCAAACTTGCTTGACACAGTAATACAGGATGACGTGAGGAAGGAGTCTAGTTGACTCTCATCTAATGTGGTATTCATAGAGTTCTTGAAAACTTGGTATGTGTTTGTTTTGAGTATTGGTACCGTTATGTATTTTATTACAGTTTTAATGTTTATTATTTTAAGAAAAAAAAGAAGCATAATTTTATATTCTCTGTTAAAAACGAGTTTTCATTGTTGTTGTTTTTGAATTAAGCAGAAAGCTACACAATGGGCTATCTGTGCTCTGCCCACCACGAGTATCGAAACCCGGTGATTAGCGTTGTAAATTCGCAGACATATCACTGAGCCACATGTTTTCCTTTCACTGGTCAACGGATGAGTATTCAGGCATATGGTACTCACAAAGTTCACACACTGTCAGTAAACAGTACACATCCTATACTGTTAACAGTCTAGGCAAGTATGTTGGTACATAATGTGTTGTTGTAACTGAATAAAATTCATTTATTAATCTTTGTTCGTAATATCTTCATATACAATATCTAAATCATATCTCAAATTTACACATTTCTGGCGAGAATATGAAACAATGTGAACAGTTTTGTGGGGTCAACAACCTAAACTTTTTCAACATAACTTACAGAACAAAGTTCAATAAACAGAGCAGTTTTTACTTTCAAATTCAGAGAGAATTCTACGAGATTGGGGCTCTTGAGTTTTCTTAATAGGCATATAGGTGAGTTTAAGACACAAGCGACCTCAACTGACACTTCGTACAATATTAAACAAGCAGAAATTTAATCATTTGTACAAGCAGGAAAAAAAATTAAGGTGGACAACAGACAAAAATATATTTAATTAAATTTCACATAATTCCGTTAGTGTTCTACCTCAGATGTTTATATTAAGTTTGTTGTTCGAGCGTATCACAGTTTGTTTGTTTTTTTTACAGAAAACCTCATCATTATAAGTTGATTGTTTAAAATATTACAGAGAAGACTCCTAACTTTAACCGTGATTTATGTTTACATCACAGTATATTCTAGTGTCTGGTATATTCAGTGTTAAACAACGATTTATTTTCATATCACAGGAGGTAGTAGTGTTCTGAAATATTTAATGCTAAACAAGGATTTATGTTTACAACACAGAGCCCCACTAGTACCGCAGTTTTTCTACAGATTTACAACACCAAAGTCAGGGGTTCGATTTCCATCGGTGGGCTCATGAGATAACCCTATGAAACTTTGCTATAAGAAAACACACACACACATACAACACACGAGGGGGTAGTGTCTGGAGTATTTAATGTTAAACAATGATTTATGTTCACATCACAGCAGGTAGTAGTGTCTGGAATATATATTGTTAAACAAGAATTTAATTTTACATCACAGGAAGTAGTAGTGTCTCAAATATTTAATGTTAAACAAGGATTTATGTTTACATCACTTGAGGTGGTAGTGTCTGAAATGCTTAATGTTTAAAAGGATTTATGTTTAGATCACAGGAGGTTGAAGTGTCTGGAGTATTTAATGTTAAACAATGATTTATGTTCACATAACAGCAGGTAGTAGTGTCTGGAATATATATTGTTAAACAAGAATTTAATTTTACATCACAGGAAGTAGTAGTGTCTCAAATATTTAATGTTAAACAAGGATTTATGTTTACATCACTTGAGGTGGTAGTGTCTGAAATGCTTAATGTTTAAAAGGATTTATGTTTACCTCACAGGAGGTTGTAGTGTCTGGAATATATAATGTTAAACAAGGATTTATGTTCACATCATAGGTGGTGGTAGTGTTTGGGATTTTTAATGTTAAACTAGGATTGTTTACATCGCAGTAGATAGTAGCATCTGGAATATTTAATTTTAAACAAGGATTTATGTTTACATCTCAGGATGTAGTAGTGTCTGGAATATTTAATGTTAAAGAGCAGTTTATGTTTATATCACAGGAGGGAGTATTTTTTGGAATATCTAATATTAAACATTAGGATTTTTATTTACATTTCAGGAGGTAGTAGTGTGTGGAATATTTAATGTTAAACAAGGATTTACGTTTACACCACAGGAGGTAGTTGTGTCTTGAGTATCTAATGTTAAACAAGGATTTATGTTTACATCACTGTTGATAGCAGTATCTGGAGTATTTAATGTTAATCAAGGTTTGTTTTTATCACAGGACATAGTAGATTCTGGAATATCTAATATTAAACAAGGATTTTTGTTTACATCTCAGGAAGTAGTTGTGTCTTGAATATTTCATGTGAAACAAGGATTCATGTTCACATCACAGGAGGTAGTAGTGTTTGGAGTATTTAATATTAAACAAGGATTTATGTTTTCATCACAGGAGGTATTAGTTTCTGGAATATGTAATGTTAAACAATGATTTATGTTTACATTACAGCATGTCGTAATGTCTGGAATATTATGAAAGGATTTATGTGTGCACTATGTGAAACTTGTTATGATCTTGATGGGAAAAGTTTGTCCCAGGATTATGGTTTGTTTTGGTTTTGAATTTCGCTCAAAACTACACGAGAGGTATCAGCGCTAAGCTGTTCATGATTTTGCAGTATAAGAGTAGAGGGAAGGCATCTAGCTAGTGATCACCACCCACCACTGTCTCTTGGTCTACTCTGCCGAATGAAATGTAGTTACAATCTTGTTGTAAGAAGTCTGCCAGAGGAAACCAGGTTATAACTGTGTTGTAAAAAATCTGTCACAAGAAAATTAGTTATAATGCTGTTTTAAGATGTCTGTCTCAGGAAACTTATAATCCTGTTGTAAGAAGTCTGTTATAGGTCGGATTTAAATTCCATTCAAAGTTGAATTGAACCTACATGACCACAGTTCTATTACACAAATTTAATCATTAGAATTTTGTTTTTATATTCACTTTTATGTTTATTTAGGATAAAATTATAGTTTTTACTTCTAATTTTCCATTAAAATTTTACTTTTTTTATTTATTTTCATAAATAATATTTTTACTTTCCATCTATGTTATCATAATTTATTTTGCTTTCTCTTTTTATCCGCAATAATGTAATTTATTTCTTTATAAAATCTGAAATCAAATTTCATTTTTGAATACAATTTCTAAAACTTCTTTATTTGTTTTTTTCTTTTTTGTCCCTTTATCAATTTTTATAACAGCGTCATCTACAAGAGTTTAATAATAACGGTTAATCGAAATGAAGATTTAATTTATGCAACAAATAGAAAAGGATACTTTTAAAGGACTAGGTTCTCTTTGTTGAATCTTTCTTTACAGTATTTGAAATAATTATGGAATGAGTGAGACTAGATCAATCGTTATATTTCACCAGTCACCACAAGTCAATCGTAGTTTACAAGAAGCAGTGAAAGTAGTTTCTTCTAAAAGTCTTAAAATTAACGATATTATAATATAAAGTGTAAATAATAGTATAAATTATCTACACATTCTGTGGATTTGTCAGATCTGGTTCGTTCATCGGTAGATTAACACAATTAGCCCTTTATATAGGTTTGTGATGAAAACTAAAAAAACACAAATAAATTCATTTCAAAATGAAAGATATGTCGATTAAATATTTCAAGAATGTCTTTAATATTAACAATCACTTGTTCGGTAAGCGCCGATCTAGTTTACACTTGCTTTGGTTAGTTGTCATGGTACTTGGTGTAACTGCCATAATATATGAAGTAGTTGCCATAAGACTTGGTGTAACTACAATAAGACATGGATTAATTACCATGAGACTTGGTTTAAGTACAGTAAGACATGAATTATATATCACAAGACTTAGTATAACTACAATAAGGCATGGATAAGGCACTCAAATCGTAATCCGAAGGTCGCGAGTTCGAATCCCCGTCACACCAAACATGCTCGCCCTTTCAGCCGTGGGGGTGTTATTATGTGACGGTCAATCCCACTATTCGTTGGTAAAAGAGTAGCCCAAGAGTTGGAAGTGGGTGGTGATGTCTAGCTGCCTCCCATTATCTCTTACGCTGCTAAATTCGGGACGGCTATCGCAGATAGCCCTCGTGTAACTTTGTGCGAAATTCAAAACAAACTAAGCGTACAACAGGCAGTTGCTGCACATTAATCAAAACCTGAGTTAGTCACAACGATACTTGGACTAAATGACATGAAAGTTGCTCTTCAAATATAAAAACGTGATTTATTTTTTGTTTAGCAGAATTTGGTCTTTCATTTCGGTGGCGTTTGGGTTAAATGAAGTGATATTAATTGTAAGTTTAAAAAACAACAACAACAAAAAACTTATCACAAAGAAACATAGCTCAGTTAGGGATCCTTAAAATGCTTTTGTTCTGTTTGGCCTTAGCGCCTAGATTAGCGAACACAACTTTACTCTCTCTTGACTGCATTCAGTAATGTAATGTCGCTTTTATTATCGCAGAATGTACCGAACGCTGTTAGAAATGTTGTGTAATTTACTTTCTTGGAACTATACGTGGAATTAAATTGCTTTCAGCTATTAAAAAAACGCTAAAGTAGTAGAATAATTAAATAAAATATGGGAACAGTTGATATTACTAACGTCGGCCAACTTTAGCTTTTATTTGTAAACAATCTAAATATCATGGTAAACCTAAACATTCTTAGCAGAAACAAAGACACGCCCTCTGAAGGACCTCCGAACAGACTCGCGCGTGCTTTTTCACGGACAATACCCTGTGTTACAACCGCCTTTGTCAACAGTTTCGAAACTGATGTTATTATTCGTGGCAATGAACTCTTTTGTTGTTAAAAAGTATAGATAGGTGGCGACTGGTAAATTTTAGTCACATTTTTAAGGTTACAAAACAAAGGAAACAAACCGAATTTCGCGATAATTGAGGGATTGATGATCGGTCTTTATAGGATTGTCCAAAAGCTTACGAAATTAATGTGCTTAAATTGAGAAAAATAAACATTTCGTTTCATATTTACTCTCACTTTCCTGTGGTTTAACAGTAAGCTTGATACAACTCATAACTTGACAGAATGTTATACATTTGGTGTATTTTCTGTTTATTTTGTCATTGCAAACATTTGATACATGTGTATGTGTGGAAAACATTAAAATTATCTATTTTAATTGTATATTTTTTTCAATTTAATTCCAAGAAAAAAGAGATGGCGCTAGGATTGAACAGAAAGTCTTAAAAATTTATTGGATCGTCAGTCAGTTTTCACATTATTTTGATATATCAATAGACACAAACAAAATAAATAGATGAACGATGTCGCTCATTACTGTTTTAAGATCTTCACTGACCTATTGGCTATTCTACGATATTCATAATTTAGGCAAGTCTGATATGTTAAAACACATTTAAAGAGATTTGAACTGAAAAAATGTGTTTAAATAGTCTTTAGTGTTTTCAGTGGTGGCACCAAGGGGGGCTTGAGCCCCCTAAATGAACCAAGCCCCCTCAGCCCCCAATATTGTTACCAACATATATTCATAAAATATGGAAAACACAATCGTCGTTGTTGCTTAACAATTAACATAAAATAGATATAGATCTGTAGAACTCAACGTCTTCATTAAGACGGAAGTATGTGTCATGCATCCCATAGCAACGTACTGAATGCACTGAAACTCATGCGCTGCATTGCTGCTCCCTGTGTAATGCCATTCTATCTTGAGCTTTGGCGAAAATTAGACAACCATGTTGATTTCAAGTTACAACAGATCATCAGGAATTTTATTTGATAAACCAAAGGTTTTACAGGTATTTACCCATTAATTTCATTTATCTTTTATTGAAAAGTAAAACATAGCATGCATGTATAAGTGTATTGTGTATCAGCCATCCAAAATTGTGCTGATGATTGTGGCATACACTTAAACTTGTGACTTACAATCCAATTAATGTTATACTTATGATTAGATAATAACCTTACATGTTAACTGACCAAATAATATTTCTAAACAAATCTAGAATGAATTTTGAAATTGTCATTGGGCTATTTAGAAGTGCCTAATTTAATGTAATGTAGTAATTACATTATTGTAACAGGCACCTGTCCAGACACCTGGACGAATTCATAATCACATCTAGTTCTGGTCAAAGAGATGAACCAACACCGAATGCCAGGAGACACACCTTCTATGCCATCATAGACAGGATGATCAACGAGCTGAATAGAAGATTCTCCTCTGATGCCTGCAGTATTGTGATGGGTGCAACTGCATTAAACCCCAAATGCTCCACATTTCTGGACAAACAAGCACTCTTAGGAATGGCAGCAAACTATGGTGTGGCAGAGGTTGATCTCGCAATGGAGGTCCACCAGTTGAACTGGCTAATTGCCAGGAAGAAAGACAAGGGGCAGGAAGTATCCACACCATTGGAGCTTACAATCATGCTGGAGCCATACAAGGATGCCTTCATAGATCTCCACAAACTTGTATGCATCGCTGTGACCCTGCCTGTCACTTCAGCTGCCTGTGAGAGAAGTTTCTCAAGACATACTTGTGCAACAGCAGTGGTAATAACCACACCTGCAACCTTGCTGTCATATCAGTAAACTCCAGAAGGGCAAAACAACAAAAGTATTAACTAAAACGTTTTCATAAACACCTTTTCAATGTTTAGTAATCAATCCCTAATCTAATGTGGAGTCTAGTTTATAGATGGCCTTTTATTTATTTAGAAAATATATATTCACTGAGGAAAGGTGCTTAGGTCTATTCTCATCATGTAAACAATACCTGTCAAGTTCGCTTACTAGTTCATTTTTGCTCCAATTTTTGTTAAAATAGTTTATTGTAGTATGTAGTAGTCTATCTGTTATTGTTTCAATATGTGCGTATTTATGCATGAATTCAGATGATGTTATTCTGGGTGCTTTATAAGCTGCTGTGAGTAGTGTATTTTGTATTGCTTGTAGTTTTGTTTGAAGTAGTTTTTTGGTTATATTTATCCATGCAGGGGCTGCATTGTCAATGATGGGTCTAATGTATGTTTTATATATTTTAATGATGTTGTCTACCGTAGCTCCACTGTTTCTGCCAGTTAAACTCCTGGCATAGTTTGTTCTTCGTCAAATTTTTGTTCTAATATTATTTATGTGGTTTACCCTCGTAAGTTTTGAGTCAAAAGTAAGTCCTAACAATTTTGCTGATGTAGCAATCTGGAATAGTTCTCCATTCATGTAGATCTGTAGTTGCACTGTTTTATGTTTAGTTAACTTAGTGAATACTACTAGTTGTGTTTATTTTGATTCTGTATTTTTGACAATATTCACTTACTCTATTTAATTATGGTTGTATGTTTGTGGCTGCTATTGCTGGTGTTGATGCATTTTTCCAGACTGCTAAATCGTCTGCGAACTGTGATGAGTATCCATTGTTTGGATCTCTTATAGGCATTCTATTCACATACATGAGGATAGGGCTAACTACGTCTCCTTGAGGGACACCAGCTTCTGGAGTGAAACTCTCTGAGAAGATCCCTTCAACATTTATTCTACATGATATGTTTTCCAGAAAGTTAGATAGCCAGCGGATAGTTCCCCGCGGTAGTCCCATTTCTTGTATTTGGAACCGGAGACCGTTATGCCATACCAGTGTAGAATGCCTTCTCAATATCCAGAAAGCAAGCGACAGTGCATTTTCGTTTATTAAAACTATCTACAATTGCTTCGGTTAATCTTACTAAGTGGTCTGTTATTTGTCTGAATTTTCTGAAACCATTTTGTTCTTCTGGTAATTTTGATGTTGTCTCCAGGAATGTGGAGAGTCCGTTACTGATTATTCTCTCAAGAATTTTGCCTACACAGCTGGTCAGGCTGATTGGTCGGTAGCTATTTGGGTTATTGGCTGGCTTTCCTTCTTTATTGAACATTAATACATTTGCATGCCTCCAAGAAACCAGGGTATAATCAGAAAATAATGATGGATTAAAACTGCTGTGAGATGTTCAAATAATTTCGGAGTGCCTTTTTAAAGAAGAATGGCTTGTATACCATCTTCTCCTGGTGATTTAATTTTTGTGTTTTTATTACTTCTATGAGTTTTTGTGCTGAAATTGTATTTGAAATTAATTGTGTTTGTGTATTCGTTTCTGTTGTTAATTTGATAGTTATCTAAGTCTACTGGGAAGAGTGGTTTGAATAGTTCACTGTTATTCATTACAAAGTTATTTGCTTTATTATAGAAAAATGTAATCATGTCTAGGTAGTTCTGTGTTTTAAACGTGTTTTCAACTTGTTCGAATATTTTAGATTTTTCTTTATTTGTATATGCTGTGGTATTATTGTGTTCTAGTGGTGGGTATTTTCTTTGTTGTATCTCTATTTGTTAGTCTTTTTAGGTGTGCCAAAATAACAGTTGTTATAATAAATAGTTTGGTTCTTTTGAATTTCGCGCAAAGCTACACGAGGGCTATTTGCGCTAGCCGTTCCTAATTTAGCAGTGAAACACCAGAGAGCAGCCAGTCGCCACCACCCACACTCAACTCTTTTACCAACGAACTGCAGGATTGACCATCATATTATAATGCCCTCACAGCTTGTTTCGATCACACCTGCGTTTATTGTATGCAGTTCAATTTGGACTGAATTAAACGCGTCGTCGAGAATGCATATGTCGAATATAGTAGGACGAATTAGGAATGCATTGTTAAAAACGTAGTACGCCTAACATAATGTCTTATGATAAATATAATTTGTCACATACAATGGACAGCACAGACTCAGAGCTTGGAATATATTTTATTAAATATATTAAATATGAAATGTTTCGTTTGTGCGCTCTTCTTTTCTTTTAGAGTTTGGTAATTTTTCAAACCACTGTGAACAATTGTAAATATTCACATACCTATTGTCCACATTATCCAATATTTAAACTAAATGGTTAGACATATCTGAAACACGTGGTTTTCTTTTTTGGATTCGTATACATCATGACAGATTTTAAATAGCGGAAATGATAAAATGTAGACCAGAGACGAAAAAAGACGTAACACATTTATGTTCGAAGTGGACCTGAAATGGTAGGAAGATGTAACACACTTATGTTCGAAGTGGACCTGAAATGGTAGGAAGGTGTAACACATTTCTGTTCACAGTGGACTTGAAATGGTAGGAGGATGTAACACATTTCTATTCACAATGGACCTGAAATGGTAGGAAGATGTAACACATTTCTTTTCACAGTGGACTTGAAATGGTAGGAAGATGTAACACATTTATGCTCACAGTGGACCTGAAATGGTAGGAAGATGTAACACATTTCTGTTCACAGTGGACTTGAAATGGTAGGAAGAAGTTTAGTTTGATAACATATTTATTTCAAATAAATTTTGTAAATCACAAGTTAGTATATAGTGGATCATGTATTTGTTAGAAGATGGCAGCACTAATTATTTGTATTTTATCTCGGACATTTTATAAAAGTACATTTTATCAATACAAACCTTACTAAACTACACATTTTTGTAATGGTGTGAAAAACTTTCAGCTGTCTAGTGACAACTTCAATTGGTTACTCTATAATTTTTGTCATATTCTCCATAATTAATATATTACTGCTTTAGTATAATATATATTGTCTTCCACAAGTCATTGGTCATGTGATCTTTTGTTACTGACGGGAATGCGTGAACTATACGAGAGCAAAACACCAGCCAAAAGTCTATATGACGGTTATATAAGATAATACAGATAACTCGGTAGAGAATATTTTAAATATGTTAATTGCCTCAAGATGTGAGCTTAAGGCTTTCGTCAGGACCATGCATTTACTGTAACATTCGGTATAATTCAATTAAGATAGCTGTATTCAAATAATTAAGGCCACGTACACGAGTATATATTGCATGCGATTATTCCAGTTACTGTAAATTCTATAACCATACGTAAACAATGTAATATCAACTATTAAGCCTAAATTTGTGATGAAAATGACGTTAAATGGAGAAGTTCATTCACAATTTTCTCTTAATTTGACCACTGTGGAATCAAATAGCATTTCAGATTTATATTTTGTCTCCAACAATTCATTATCCATGAGGCCTATCGTTCAGTACCAGAACTAGCTGCCTTCTCTCTTGTCTTATTCTACAAATAGCCCTCGCGTAGCTTTGCGCGAAATCCAAAACACCAATTAAAAAACCGTGACCCAAGTAAAGTTGATGAAACGATGTTTAGGGTGAACGTTTAACCGAGGTTTTGCTATTTTGAAATCTTAGCTGTTAAAATTTATGTTTTCTGTAGACTGAAGCCAAATTAAGTGACGAAAATTTCGAAATAACTTAAGCGTTTTGAAACCTAGATAAAGCAACAGTTAAAGTTTTGTCATGATATTAACGAACTAACAACTTGCAAGTTGTTGCAATATTCAATATGTATGTACATATATATATATGTAAAAACGGCTTGTATGGATAGTGAAAACTCTATGTAGAGGAGCGAACAACGTTTCGACCTTCTTCGTTCATCATCAGGTTCACAAAGAAAGAAAAATGTAACTGACTGATAGCCGACCACATACCATATATTCCCGATATCAACACAAAAATAACCAACATTTGGCAAAAACTAGTAACAAAATATGATATTCCAGTTAAGACCAAATTTATTCAAAAACCAGGCACAAAACGAAGGTCTATGCTATGTAAAAACTACACTGACAAACACAACACCAACATTATTTTTAAAATACAATGTGATAACTGCCACGACTTCTATATTGGAGAAACAAGTAGGAAAATGGAAACCAAATTCATAGATCACAAAAAGTCACCTTCACACGTTTTCGGACACTGCAAATCAAATAAACACAACATAACCATAGAAAACACCCAAATACTAAATAAAGAAATAGACATAAACAAACGCAAAATTAAAGAAGCCTTATTTATACAACAACTCAAGCCCAAAATAAACCAATACAAAGGAACACCTTAATACCTATATTAATAAACATAATCCAACATCTAAGCACACCCTCCACATTCCTACACTCAATTACACAACCGCCTTCAAACATGTGGTCAGCTATCGGTCAGTTACCTCTTCTTTCTTTGTGAACTTGGCGATAACCGAAGAAGGTCGAAACGTTGTTCGCTCCTCTACATAAAGCTTTCTCTACTCATACCAGCCGTTTTTACATATATATTTTTCTATACAAATGGGTTTTCTCGTCATCACGAATTTAATATGTATGTTGTTTTAAATATGGTTTTTCTTCACGTGTAATTCATAACGAATATAGTTAAAGATCCGATACTTTACACCAGGGGCAGACTGTGTTGAAAGTCATCCACTAGGCACGTGACACGTACATATTCTTGAAATACATTTACGAAATCTGTTTTGTTCATGCACCACGAATATTTGGCGTTTGATCCAGACAGCGTGCTCACGTGGGAATTTACGTCAGCACTCAAGCAATGCGCGGTTGGGCCAGACACACGACAGAACAAATTTATTGCTTGCGTGAGGAACTGTGTTGGATGTGATGAAAGATTGTTCACCCGGCATCACGAAAAAGTCCGTTAGGGAAGTCTGTTTTACTGGCAGAACACGTGTAATGATGGAAAACCGAACAGCAGCCTCGTTACCACAAGGTAAACTGTTAATACAGTTTTAGTAAGAGATTATAAAATAATTTAATGTTACTACATTATATTTTCAATTAGGTGAGTAATATGTATATAAGATGTATGGCGAGTCAAAGAAAACTGAGAAAAAGAACGAAATTCAGACGGAAATGTGAAAAGTAAGAGTAAACAACCAATATTTAGTATTTATTACTCGTGGAAAATATATATTGAAGATGGTGTTAAATCATTCATCTTATATTTTAAATTTTTCCCAAGGATAATTTCAAACAATTCAGAACGGTGGTTCTGTAGTAACAATGTGACAAATAATGTTTTAGATCACACGATACGAAAATAATATTTTATTCGCATTTGAATTTATTTATAAAAACCTGTACTAGTTTTGAGCTATTCATTAACTTCGTTTGAGAACTTATCGACCTGACAGCGATTGACGTCATAACCTACGTATGCAAGCTTCATCTTTCTGTGACAACGGAGGCTGGACACAGCTGGGAAAGGGGAAATCGAAATCCTGCCTCACGTGATAAACGGATTTATAGCATGCAATTTGTTCAGGTGACGTGCAGCGCGTGCCTTAGAATCATCAATTTATTTGTGAAGAAAGACAACTCTTGACGCAGGACAAAAACAGAAGTTAGAAAATTTCGTTTCCTGGGACCAGAGGCATGTTCCGGGATACCTCGTCATCCATGCAGAATACTGCACGAGGCTTTCTACGATAAACAGAGAAAACAAAATACCGATAGCACAGTTAAAGTGACGTAACTGTTGATAGCTTACATCAACTATGTTAGTTTTCTGTGTGGATACGAATGTTTTATAAACGATCCTGTAGTTTCCTCATTATCTTCATATCGTGATAGAAACAAATTTTGAAAGAAGTGATTAACACGTGTCTTAATTAATATTACAATTATGTAACGAATATCAATAAAGCAAACTTTGTTAAAGTTAGTTATCACATACCTAGACTGATAACAGTTGACATATAGGTGTGGACTGTGTTGTAGAACAACACACTTTGATAACGTAATCTATGAGTTGGCTGGACTGATGACAGTTGACATATAGGTGTGGACTGTGTTGTAGAACAACACACTTTGATAACGTAATCTATGAGCTGGCTGGATTGATAACAGTTGACATATAGGTGTGGACTGTGTTGTAGAACAACTCACTTTGATAACGTCATCTATGAGCTGGCTGGACTGATGACAGTTGACATATAGGTGTGGACTGTGTTGTAGAACAACACACTTTGATAACGTAATGTATGAGCTGGCTGGACTGATAACAGTTGACATATAGGTGTGGACTGTGTTGTAGAACAACACACTTTGATAACGTAATCTATGAGCTGGCTGGACTGATGACAGTTGACATATAGGTGTGGACTGTGTTGTAGAACAACACACTTTGATAACGTAATGTATGAGCTGGCTGGACTGATAACAGTTGACATATAGGTGCGAACTGTGTTTGTAGAACAACTCACTTTGATAACGTAATCTATGAGCTGGCTGGATTGATAACAGTTGACATATAGGTGTGGACTGTGTTGTAGAACAACAGACTTTGATAACGTAATCTATGAGCTGGCTGGACTGATAACAGTTGACATGTAAGTGTGGACTTTGTTATACAACAGCTCCATATTTTTGTAGGTTCTAATAACGACAGCGTGTTACAGTTTTAGTCCGTGTTTAACTCAATCATATGGACTATTCCTTCTTTCTGTCTGTCTAATTTAGTTTCACACTCGATAAGTTTGATTCTACGTGAACTTAAAGAACGTGTGTTTTTAAGAGGTACGTATTTAAGAAATATGTTACTACGTTGTTAGGTGAGTAACCGTGGCGACTGTTTTCCAAAGGTTCCTTTGAAAGGACTGATACTCCCAGAGTTTCCGCGAGATCTCAGGTGTGTGATAGTTATTCATTCACATGACTAAACACACACAGAATACTATTTTATTAAACAAACCATCATAATTCGTAGAGGAAATCTGTACTTCATTAGTGGCTTCAGAACTTGAACATTTCTTCACATGAACTCATGGCGTTTTTACGTTTATCAGTGTACCCTAGTGGCTTGGCAGGAAATTTTTGGGTTTATATCACGAAAATGTGGGGTTCGACCCTCGCTGTAAGTACAGCCCAGTTAGCCATTGTGTTTATGTAAAGAGGAGCATTCTCTGTAATTATAGACCAGGATATAAAAACATTTAATCATTCAAGCAGAATCTATAAACTTATGTTAATCCTGTTTATTATTTAAAAATCATTCTGAGATTTAAGTTTTATAACGCGGATTCATGACATTAGAGAAACACGTAGGTTCAAGTCGTCTGAACATAAAACGATTAAAAAAACAAACTATTTAACTCGAGTACCTATCAAAAGGTCTCGGGTTATAGTTTTTATCATTTTATATATAAAGTGAAAATTTCATTCACATCTTTGTTAGAATGATAAAAAGAAACACATAACAACACTTAAAGCAAAACAACCGCATTTCGTCAAGTTAAATTGATCCAACTTTTATGCCTATTCCGCCATCTGTTGTAAAATATGTACATTATAATGGGGAACTGCATCAGGAAAAGCTGTATTGCACTTAGACTTTCTATACGCGGTTCAAATGGTGTGAATATTCACGTTTATCCATTGAAAATTAAAATCATGTGTACTAAAGTGACTTATTTACACTCAACTTTCTGGAGTTACGCCCCAACTGACAAAGCCCGCCACCATATTACGTGAGATTACTTGTTTTATTTTACTTTGGGAGCGTTTTGTATTATATTAGACAAAGAAGCATAAACGTATAATGTACTTGTTTCCATGTTATGAAATAAACCTATAATTGGTTTATTTAATATTTTAGGCTCTATTGCGTGAGGCTACTATATTCTACGATGTCGTTAGTCGTACCTTTGGTTCAGTTATCTCTTGTGTTTGGGTCCATCTCACTTCAATTTACGGGTTCACTAATGCGCTTGCGTGATTGCACAGAGCTGTGTACTACATTGTTATTTTGTTTGTGGTCGAAAGAATTAAAGTGTGGTAACCGTACCTCCATTCTATCGTGAGGGAGAATTCTTTCAACTTTCAAAGATATGTAAAAGTATTTTAACCGCTTCATGTACTTTATGGTACCTTTACTATTACGGAGTTTACATCAGCTCTAGGTATTCATGGTTGTTTGTTTTGAATTTCGCGCAAAGCCACTCGAGGGCTATCTGCGCTAGCCGTCCCTAATTTAGCAGTGTAAGACTAGAGGGAAGGCAGCTAGTCATCACCACCCACCGCCAACTATTGGGCTACTCTTTTACCAACGAATGAATAGTCGGATTGACCGTAACATTATAACGTCCTCACGGCTGAGAGGGCAAGCATGTTTGGTACGACGGGGATTCGAACCCGCGACCGTCAGATTACGCCTTAACACGCTTGGCCATGTCAGGTCGGGAATTCATGAAACACGCACCATTTATCAAACAACCATTGTTTTTGTCGTTATTGTACACTTTACTTTTATCGTGGAATATCTACAGGTTCCTATTAGTTGAAATATATTACGTATTGAAGTGAAACGTAATGGCAGTAAGAGGTAAATAACGATTCTTATGTTGATTAATAGTTTTGTCTGAGTGACGAAAATTATAATTTTGTGTTTGTTTTATTTAACAACGAATATTTCTTACCACCAGGGTTTCACATACGCCAGTCTAAGTCCGATCCTTTACTACTGTCTAATGTTAGCTACTCCCATTTCGACTACAATGATATTGACAACATCAACTTTCACAAGGCGGCGCTACTGTATGAGTGGAGTCATCAAGCTGGATTTTGGGACCCAGATCACTGTCACAGTGTGGAAGAATTAGGGTCATATACTGATAACGGCATGTTGACACTAGAAGAATTACGAAACCATTATAACTCCTGCTTTACGTAAGTTTATGAAACCGTTATAACTCATGCTTTACGTAAGTCTATGAAACCATTATAACTTATGATAACTTTGTAGATTTTTAATTTATCCACATAATATTTCAAAGAATCTCAGATCAAAGTTTAACGATAAAATAGCTGTGTTCTTAACAAATTAGATTAGAACAAACTTTGATAAGTGAGAGCTGCTAACATCTAGAGCAGAAAGGACGAAATATTTAAAATATCTTTACTATCAGTAAAAAATAACGGGCCTGACAACGGAAATTAGACTAAGTTCAAAATTGATGACAAAGCTACAGGAATGAATTAAAGTTATTTGCTAGTTTTAACGAACTAGAGCATTCTCATAACATTTGAATTTTAGTGTTTAAATGTAGGATCGTATATGTAGGATGGGAACAGTGAAGTATTGGTAAAATATGAAGACGCACTCGAATCAATCTTTCAGATCTTTCAGTTGTTATTTGTTTAGTTTTGTGCTTAACTACAAACAAGCAAAAAATGTAAGTTAACTTGGTGTATTGAAAATGGTCGAGTGTGGGCGTACTAAACAAGTCGTCTTTGCAGGTGTGGGGTGAGTTGGAGTGATAATCACGTTTCTCTAGACTGTGCAGAATGTGGTGGATATGCAATGCAACGTCCATGTCCTACTTGTGACGGACAGTGCTGTAGCATGTGGAGCAGAGACATGACAGCAGTAAGTCACTTTTAAACTTAGGATAACAACTGCAGGGTGTAAAAGTTTATATTTACATATTATGTGAGTTAACTCTGAAGAAAGGTAATATGAAAAAGTACGTTTCCTTGTCTTTTATGACAGCAGAAACAAACCTTTTGGTGAGAGAGACGAAACATAATCCTTCACGCATGAAAGAGACAAAAACACAAAGATTCAAACAAGAAAGACAAAACCATAAAGTTTTATACAATAAAAACAGACAGAAACATAACACTTTATACAAGTTAGACAGACAAAAACATAAAGCTCTATACAATAAAAACAGATAGAAACATAAAGCTCTATACAATAAAAACAGATAGAAATATAAAACTGTACACAGTAAAAACAGACAAAAACATAATTCTTTATACAATAAAAACAGACAAAAACATAAAGCTTCACACAAGATAGACAAAACATAAAGCTTTATACAATAAAAACACAAAAACATAAAGCTTCAAAAAGAAAGACATAAAACTAAAGCTTTATACAAACAAAAATAAAGACAAGAAAACAGACAAAACCATAAAGTTTTATACAATAAAACAGACAGAAACATAACACTTTAACATAACAGACAATACATAGTTATACAATAAGACAGAAACATAAAGCTCTATACAATAAAAACAGACAGAAACATAAAGCTCTATACAATAAAAAACAGATAGAAATATACAACTGATACAAATATAAAAAACAGTAAAAACAGACAAAAACATAATTCTTTATACAATAAAAACAGACAAAAACATAAAGCTTCACACAAGATAGACAAAACATAAAGCTTTATACAATAAAAACACAAAACATAAAGCTTCATACAAGATAGACAGACAAAACATGAAGCTTTATACAATAAAAATAGACATAAAGCTTCACACAAGAAGGACAGAAAAAACATAAAACTTCATACAAAAAGACAGACAAATTTGAATTAAAAAGTGGTATACTGTATTTTAATTATTGTGTGGTGGTTAGAGTTCTCCACTCACAGGTTGCAGGTTTGGACTCAGACACCGAACATGGAAGTGTTGTACAGTTATGATCAATCCCACCGTTCACTGGTAAAGAGTTGCTGGTCAGTGATGTTCACTACCTGTCTTTCTTACTAATTTATCACTTTATAATTAGGGAATGGTTTGCAAAATTATTTCTAGAATAGCTTTGAGCAAAATTAAACAAAACAAAAATTGAGATGTGTAGAAAACTGGAATTATACAGAGTAGAAACTAAACATTTATAATATTAAGTCTCTACTTACACACTTCACCAGCAGGGGAAAAAATTAAACATTTTCAAGACTAGAATCACATGTAATATCCGCAGCCAGTTGTGTTAAGATAGTTGTGTTTAATGTAATTAAATTATAAAATAAGACAGACCACTATAGATCATTAACATAAACTTATTTTCTGAAATTGGGTCCACAGGTATATCAGTGGTAAGTTTATGGGTTTACAATGCTAAAATCCAAGGTTGAATTTATGCTTTACTCTTAACAACAAACAAACTCCTGAAGATGGTATTCTAACCCAACCTAATTTTGGTAATGTAAATATGTCAGTAATATATTAAAATATAACTGAAGATAATGTAATCAGACTCAAAATATTAAGGCCAAAGGTTTCTATGAGTTGAACAAACAAGGGCATAGATTTTTTTACATCCGATGGGGGGATGATTTTTACAACCACTTATGTGGACTGTTCAATTTGCAAGTTGGTAATATCTGATTACGTGAACCTGAAAGCTGTAAACATGCACTCACAGAGTAATCTTGTTGCCACGATACTTCAAGGTTTCCACGTAGGTTTGTATAAATGAGGTGTTGTGAACAGTTTTCAAAATGTTAATAGAATAAAGACAAATGTGTCAAAATTAACTGCCACATGAATTTATTCCTGCACACTGCACAGTATGACCATTATACTTGACAAGGTTACTAATAACTTTCATTGCATGAATTACGTTTTCAAATATTAATAAAATTAGTAATTACCCTTGATAAATTTATATCTACTGAAAAACTGTTCATGTTATTTGATAAAAATAATTAAAATGTCTTTGCGAACTCTTGAAAATCACATCAATACAATGTAGCACATGATTATTCATACTTTTCATTGAAGCAAGATTCATTTAGTCCTCTAGTCTACATGTTTCCAAACGTAGACCTCCTTTGTGATGATCTGTTTATGCATTCTTTTATAAGCTCTTCTATATTTATCTTGTCGACCTCATCTTTGTGAGTGTGACAAACTGCCACATAGTTGAGAAGGCACTGAGACATAGTTGACCTTAACCACGTCTTCAACCGTCTTAATGAAGGAAAGCTGCGTTTACATTCGCAGCTGGATACTGGACATACAAGCAAAATTTTCATGAGAAAAAACACTTCACTAAACATCTGCTGGCTTGTTTCATACATTTTACAGTAAAGATCCTTCGCAACTTTCAAAGATACTGCTTTTCTTGTTCCTTTGAACATGGGCAAATGAAACTCGAGCCGTTGTGCAGAGATTTCTGGATAGAAGTTTATAACCGAGTTGTCAATCTTGCCAGATGTGACCATGTTCTCAAGTGCCAGATATTGCCTCAAGTCATTGTTGTCTGCATTGATTCTAGTGGTCAGATTTTCTATGACTGTGTCCACAAATTCAAAATATTGGCTACTGTAGTAATCTCTGGCTGTTGCAGAATGGTGTGCTGAGCCATCACCTGCGATCCTTCCGGGGGGTCTGCGAATGCGTGGTAGTTCAACAGGCATCAGATCTAGGGAAGTTACCTTTTTCTCAGCTTCATCAAATATCTTGTTGTAATTTTCCTCTGTTCGCAATACCTGCAATTGCTCAACTGTCATTGCAGATGCTTCAATCATGCCAGATACTGTTGCTGATTTTGCTTGGAATGCACGGTTTAGTTCCTTTAATGCAGCTGATGGATGCTGAGCCATCAACAATCCTAAAACTGTTTTTCCTTTGTCAAATCTGTCCAGCACACCTCGTGCTTTCACTGCTACATCTGATTTTCATTTGCTAATTCAAACAAAGAATCAATAATGTCACTGCAGATGTAATTGCAGATAGGCGGCACAACCAGCGTGTTGGATACAGTGGGCGGATGTATTTAACTGGACCATTGTGGCTGTCTGACGATACAATATTTTCAAAGATTTTCTTGTATTTGCCTGATCTCTGAAGTAAGACACTTCGTGCTTTCAAGTTCATTTGCTAATTCAAACAAAGAATCAATAATGTCACTGCAGATGTAATTGCACTGGATAGAATCTCTTGTATTTGCCTGATCTCTGACATTCACAAGCTTCAACTGCATGTTGCATTATGAAATTAGCCTTGTGTGCTCAGCAGTGAAAAAACAAAGCTGACGGTTGCTTCTCTTTTATTTTTGCCTGGCATCTACTGCACGCACCACTCATGTTAACAGCTCCATCATAAGATTGTGCTCTTAAAGCTGACAGTGGTAACTTGAGTCTAGTCAGTACATCAAGTATAGTCGAGGATATTGTTTCACCAGTTGTATTGGAAACACTGTACAAACCAAGAAATGTCTCATGGACGTCAAGATTCTCATCTACGTATCATACACATATTGCTTCCTGTTCGGCACCTGTAACATCTTGAGTGCCATCAACCATTAATGCAAATATTTTACTTTGCTGCACTTCGTGTGCTATGTTTCTCAGTATTTGATGGCTGAACATCTCCATTATTTCATTCTGAGCCTGGGGTGATGTGAATGTGGTTTTCTTTAACAAGTAGGCCGTCAACTCAGGATTTTTCTCTTCCAGGAGCTTCATTAACTGCAGGAAGTTCCCCTCCGTATCAGTATGTCCACGTAATGCTAAACCTTGACGCAGTAAGAAACGTAAACTTCTGAATATTTTGGCTAGACTTCTTTTGCATTTTTCTTCCTGCTTCTTTTTTCCATCATGTAGCTGGACAGTTACTGGAATTACATTAAGTGAACCTTCTGGAGATATAGAGAATCTGTGCTGAGAGGAGGATTAGTGTTCATTGAATTTCTGTTTTGCCTTTTTCCAGTTGCAAAAACCTGTGGATATGAAGGTACACTCCATTGGCCTCTCCAATTTCCCTGTAAAAAGGCCTCTATTTTCCGCCTTGGCACAATGAAAGCATATGACTGACACTCCACAGATACAGTGTGGAAAGCCAGATTTTTCATTACTGCACAAACTTGTTTCACAACTATCTGGTGGTTCATGATGTGCAATAGTTGCAAAAGCATTTTCAGACTCGTCCTCTGATGAACATGGTAATTCCTCTGTATGGCAAGTTTCTATTCGTTTGCTTGAGGTTGTTGGATTATCTGCATCTGCATTGTCACTTGTAGTACTAGTAACTGGCTTGCAGAACTGTATAATATCGGAAAATTTCAGACGCTTGCTTGTCATAATTGGAATCTGTTTCCCAGATGACTCAACAGGCTAAAATACAGTCTTTATTGAAAAACTCTAACGTACAACGAACGAGGATAGAACAGAATGAAAGTAGGACTGAACTGTACAATGTATGTAAGTGGAATGCGTCGACTACCGAGCCGACTGACCGCCTGGGCATCGCTGGGACAATAATGTGTGCTAGTTACAACACAAGTAATTACAAGTTTCTCGAAAAATACTTAAAAAATCACAAATATATTATATTCCTGTTAAAGCTCATCAAAAGGCAAACACGTTGTGATATAATGTCTATAAGCATGTCTATTAAATAAAAACACCTAAAAAAAATTAGCAACACAATTCGAGTAGAGGCTTCAGGCCGTTGAAATCGCTCTCCTTTTGTGTTCTAATTATACAAGAAAATACAATATTTTTACTATCTATGATAAGAAAATATATTGTTCTTTTACCATAAATCACCAGCACTTTATTAGAGGCGGTGATAATCTGAAATTACATGGATTAATGAGGGCCACAAACACAGGTCTAATGAGCCCTGTTGTAAAATCGAGGCTCAGACTAAAGGGAGCGGAGGGGGGTGTTGTAGGGCGCGTCTGGATCCCAGCGGCACGAACCTGTCGTTAATTGTGCACTAAACGTACACTATGGTCAGCGACTTCGGCAGCGAAGAAGAGTAAGGCGTTCGACAATAAAACCGGCTAGACATGCATAAGAACAAATGGCGTAGGAAAACCGCACAAAAGATTGATGCAGCTACAAGCTACAAATGACCTGCCAGATCTAGATCACAGGAGTTTACGCTTGGAAGTAATATTTTCGAATTTCATGCTCTGTTCAATCTGTTGTGATGAAAATTTTGCTTTGTTTTACACTACGTACAAGACGTAGGTAGATTCTGTGATAGTGCTTGCAAGCCTGCCATGTATACTTAGGCCTACTGACTGATACTTACGAACTATCGCTTAGATCGAAAAGCTTAGAAACACGCCTATATTAAAGATGTACATTTCAGGTACTGAAAAAGCCTACATCTAGGCCTGATTAAGTAATTCGATTGGTAAAAACACGAGACTCACAAGAACAAACACAGAATTTGTAGGCCTGTGATGCAATAAAACAATTCAACAGACCAAACTGTACAGGGGTTGATTGTATGCACCATATCCTCCACCTAAAATGAAGGGGGGGATGTATCTTCCCATCCCCCCAGGATCTACGCTCCTGTGAACAAACTAGCAATAAAGGACACACTTAACTCAGGTTGCTCTTGAAATGCATAATTTGCTTAGTAAATAAACTTATATAATTCCATATTCTATCTCATGTACTAGTTTTTATTAACATTTCAGTGTTTAAAATTTTTGTAAGAGGAATGAGTTTTTTTTTTTTTAATGTAGGTCATTGTCAGTACTGTGTCAATTCATCTTCTTGCTATTTTAGTATGTATATATTTTTATTTTTCATGGAAACTCCTTCAATTAAATTATGCCTGTAGGTAACTAGAGCATGCATGTTGAATAGAAAATTGGATTTTAAGGACGTTTGATACGTTCATTTGGTTGGAAGTGGTTTTGTCGCAACTTTTTCAAAAAAATTCATTTTTCTTGTAATAGCAGTTTTCGACAGCCTTTATCCTCAAAAGTAACCATATAACAGTTAAACTAAAACTTTAAAATATACACATATATATTAATGAAATTTTGAAGATTATCAGTAAATATTACAAGGCCTTCATATACAAAGTATTAGATTTTTAAATTACATTTTAGCAATTTAAAATTATTTACTAATGCATTTTTATTTTCAAATGTCGACTATCCAACTTCCAAAGTAATATTGATTTGAAGATTGAAAATACTTTTATGCAGTAGAAAAGTGTGAAATTTCACTTGTAAAATCTTTATAATAACCTCCAAATAATTATCAAATATTTTTAAAAAACGAACTTTGTATTTTGTCTCATAATATTTTCACTTTTGTATCTCTTTATATGTTTGATCAGTTCGACTGACCTCGTAACCATCACAAAAAAATAGGAAATAGGTATAAATTACACATTGTTTTTTCTAAAATTTTTACAAAAATAACACAAAACCACAACTCTTTAGTCTGATTTGCTTAAATTTTATAACATTATACATATATAATTTTTTACTGACCTTTCATCAGTGTCTGACTAATATAACAGAAGTTGAATGATGCAACATATTTGCAATCATATTATTGGTTCCAATAATATTGGCCGAGTGGTTAAGGTGCTTGACTCGCAATGTAAAAGTTGCAAATTCGAATCCCCGTCCCACCAAAAATTCTTGCTCTTTTAGCCGTGTGTCGTCATTATGTGTTGGTCAGTTACATTATTTTTTGGTAAAACAAATAACAAGGAGTTAGTGATTATGTCTAGCTGCCTTCCCTCTTAGCTTTCACCTCTAAATTAGGGACGGCTAGTGCAGACAACCCTCGTGTTTCTTTGCGCTAAATTCAAAACACAAACGAAACAAATAATCCTTGTAAATACTGTACAGAGGACCACATGGGGTACATCCTGAGCTTTCGTCACTGGGCAAAGTAGGGATATGTGAGCTAATACTTTCAAAAATGAAAGTGGTTGGTAGGACCACCGTGGTTGATTCATTAAATATATTAATATCACATAAATTAGAAAACATAGAGGATTCTTATCTTTTATTCTACTTTAGCAATATTGGTAATTAAATATCTAATTTAAAATAAACTATAGATTTTGTATTTGGACATCACAAACATCTAATTTTAACCAATGCTAAAATTTGAATTATAATCTACAATTTGATACCAAAGTTATTGACTTAAAATAGCGGTTTAATAAAATATTGAGTGTACATCATTGTGGTTGTAGAATTTATACCATAATTTACTACAAATAGTGAATAGTAGTTTTGGATGTGGATCGTTGTGGTTAGAGAATCCATACCATAATTTACTACAAACAGTGACTTGTAGTTTTGGATGTGGTTCGTTGTGATTAGAGAATTCATACCATAGTTTGCTACAAACAGTGAATGGTAATTTTGGATGTGGATTGTTATGGTTTTAGAATTCATACCACAGTTTACTACAGATAGTGATTGGTAGTTTTGGATGTGGATTGTTGTGGTTGTAGAATCCATACCATAGTTTACTACAAACAGTGAATAGTGGTTTTGGATGTGGATGAGAATCTAAGTCTTCTTATATTGTTTGATATCACTGCACAACAAAGTTTTTGCTTCTTGAACACTGTTGGGTGTTCCTTATAGATTTTTGACTTTTGATCACGAAAATCACTTCCAAATTTGCCCATCACGTACCGTTTCATCGAAATCTTGGTTTTACCAAGACATTGCTACAATGGAAAAGCGATATCAGGGGAACTGGAATCTGTCAATGCTTGCTGACTACTTTTGGAGACTGCAACGTGATGCACCGGACATTGAATACAAACGAAAATCAGGAGCGAAACACTTTTAATTATGTTAAACTTAATAGCGTATTAGAAACATAAACGCAATTAAATATGTTATTGCTGGTAAACAGTTAACTGTCTATTTCTCAGAGTTCCTACGTGATGAAGCAAAACCAAAACTATATTTGTGCATACTCACCAGTTACCTGCCACAATCAGCAAAAACATTTCAGGAAGCAAAACTTTTCAAAAAATTGTTGTGCAGTGTATTCTAGAGACCAAATGAAGGCTTGTGAATATATTAAATCTGGTAGACGATGTTTCCCTACAATTGTGCTGATCTTTCGTCTACAGAAGTTTGTTACAATACTAGATTTGTAGGCTTGTGAATATATTAAATCTGGTAGACGATGTATCCCTACAATTGTGCTGGTCTTTCGTCTACAGAAATTTGTTACAATACTAGATTTTGTTCTTTTGACATTATTGTTTGTATCCAAGTTGTTCATAGGTAGTTAAATATGTATATGCAATATGTGTTTTTAACCATAGATAATAGTTTACTATATAATATCGAACTTTATTTAGTGATCCAATACGTATAATCGGTAACCTAAATACCACTTTGTGTTTTGTACTTTATTATCATCATGATGAAGAAAATTTAAAATAAACTAACATATGAGTTCCTGTTTAAACATGATCTTAATATTGCAGTTGGAAGAAAGTTGAAAAAATATATACATTTATGTCATCTGTAAAAACCATTAAACAAAATTCAACCAATCAACTTTTAATTATGATTAATACAATTATTTGTGCTTCCCTCTAGTGAGTAAAATTGTACATATTATAATTTGGATGTATTACACGATTATTAACCATTATTAAGTATTAAGCCTATTTTCTCTTTTTTAGATTATTGTGGGACACTAATACAGAATAGTTTGCCATAAATTATTAGTCATTATCTTTGTATTAATTTCTGTTTTATCTTTACCAGTCTCACCACAGCAGACAAGCCAAGTGGAATGGTCAGTGCAAAGGGGCTGGAAAGTTTCAGAGAGGTTGCTATAACCATAACGACGCCACTGAGATTCGTTCCATAGTTGTTTCAAACATGAAAAACAATTTATGATTAGCTTTAATTATATACAAAAATGGTGTATAATTTAAAAAATCACATCTGTATATAGCAAAACTGTACAATAAGTTACATGGGTTTGTTGTTTGTGATACCCTTCTGTTAAAGAAACGAGAGTAAACTTGTTAACTTTTGGACGTTTTAATTTTAATTAAAGACGTTTATTTGGCTAGCACCCAGGCGTTTTAAAGGTTTTCAGGATTTTAATAATTTTTCAAAGTCTTTAGGCCACTAAAAGCTTTCTCAAAAACAGCATTCTATAAATAAACTACCATTGTGGTAATTGAGTCTTATCTTTAAATATTTGTTAGCCAAGAAAGGAAACTGGGTTACTATAAATGAAGTATGTAAATAAAACCATAAGATTTGTGATATTTGGTTATAGTCAAGAAACTAAACTGAGCTCTTTCAAAGACTAAATGGTAGCACCATCTTGTGAGTTAGTTTTGTAAGGTTTTATTATTATTTTGTCAGCCGCATTGAGTACTTTATCAACATTTCTCCCAAAGGAAACTACAACTTGGTTTTAGTTTGTGTCACAGACATCTGAGCTTATTGTATGAAACCAACATTATAGATAATCATTCTTTCTAGTGATATTATCCATAAGATATTTCATGTCTTAATAATCCAGTTGATAGTTGAAAATAACTGTAATTATCACCATGGAGAACAGATAGTTTACTCATAGTTTACATGATATAAAGCATTGGAATCAAGCTAATTACACAGTTTTCCTATATACAGCTAAATGCAATATTTTCTGAAAATATCTAACCCAAAGATATTAGCTAACAACATTACAATGGTATCTAAAATAGGATAATGTTAAACCTAATTGATGTTAAAATGGTTTGTTGCAATTGTCTTTTTGCACTTAAGTAATCATATATATATATATACATATTATCATCTATTGAACAGTTTGTTATTAATTTAATAGAAAACGAAGTAATTTATATTAAACACCTTCTGGTGTTTCAGAATATATTTTGTGGTTTTCTCGTGCATCAGAAAACATATAACAAATTATTTTAAGTTTCCAAATGGCTTTAAATTTGAAGCCATTTTTGTTCAGCTAATTCATTTGTGTTTTTATTTTATATTTGTTTTAAAATTAAAATATTTTTGTGTTACAACTTTAGTATTTTTTATTTATATATGTTAATATTAGCAAACACTGAATAAGATGTAGTTAGTCCAGTTATTCAATTCCTAAGATTTAATTTTTTTGTATTGAAATAATCTTACTGTATTAGTACGTTTCAACACTGTAATATTCTTAAACTCAACAATGTATAATACTTAGATTTAAGTCAATTTTTGAAATGAACAATGTAGTACATTTACATTTGTATTGGAAAAGGAATAATACATCTTAAAATTTGACAGTAAGCATACTGTATTTTTGTCTTTAAATCATTATTTTATCAAATATATCTTGGTGTTTAAAACTATAGTATATTGAAGTATATTCTGACTTATTTTACAAGATGACAGGAGATATATTGAATGATTTTGTTGTGATTAAATGGGGATGCTTTGTACTCATAAGAATAGTTTTCTTTTTAATTATGATTAATGATAAAAATATTAATTTTCTTTGTGATTAATAGTTGATTTATATGAAAAATATTTGTTCTTGTTAATTGTACCTCTTAGAGAATATTACTTAATAGGGTGATACAGGTAAACAACCTAGTAATGTAGAAAGTGATATAGAAAAAATAACAACCTGGCCATCTAGTTTTTACATCAGTTAAAAAGTCTCATATTTATATTGAAATTGGTGATATCTTTATACAGATATTTTGCATTCTTTAGTATTTTAAACAAAATATCTAATCATACTGACTAGGTTATGTTATGAAGCTTAATTAAAGTAATTAATGATAGTTATGTTGCTTTGTAGCCTTTATTATAATCTATTGTTCCTGAATTACATTCTAAATTATTATCAACAAACAGTAGTGATGTTTATGATGTTGGTACTCTTAATTATAATCTGTTGTTCCTGAATCAGATTAAATTACATTCCAAATTATTACCAAACAGACAGTAGTGGTGTTTATGCTGTGTACCCTTTATTATAATCTATGGTTCCCAAATCAAATTAGATTACGTTCCAAATTATTACCAAACAGACAGTAGTGATGTTTATGATGTTGTGCACCCTTTATTATAATCTATTGTTCCTGAATTATATTAGAATATATTCTAAGTTCATATCAAATAGACAGTAGTGGTGTTTATGATGTACCCTTTATTTTAATCCATTGTTCTTGAATCAGATTAGATAAGTTCTCTCAAACAAATAATAAGAGTGAGGGTTATGAGATTGTATATCTTTTATCATAATTCGTTGTTTCCCAATTAGATCAGGTTATGAATTTTTATCAAACAGATAACTACTGATAGTTATGATGCTATGTATTTGTTACTATAATCCATTGTTTCTGGACTTGGTGGTTAAACTGTGTATTGTGAAGGTTTGTTGTCAATAAAGATCTTTCAAAACTATCATTATTTGAAATTAACACAGACACAGTTTTCCACACTAAAACAAAGACACTTATTTACTAAATTAACAGACACACTTTTTAACATTAAAACAAAGACAATTATTTACTAAATTAATAGACACAGTTTTTAACATTAAAACAAAGGCAATTATTTACTAAATTAACAGACACACTTTTTAACATTAAAACAAAGACAATTATTTACTAAATTAACAGACACACTTTTTAACATTAAAACAAAGACAATTATTTACTAAATTAATAGACACAGTTTTTAACATTAAAACAAAGGCAATTATTTACTAAATTAACAAACACGGTTTTCCACATTAAAACAAAGACAATTGTTTACTAAATTAACTCAGATAGTGTTTCTCACATTAAAACAAAGACAATTCTTTACTAAATTAACTCAGATAGTGTTTCTCACATTAAAACAAATACAATTATTTACTAAATTAACTCAGGTACAAGTTTGTCACATTAAAACAAAGACAATTATTTACTAAATTAACAAACACAGTTTTTCACATTAAAACAAAGACAATTGTTTACTAAATTAACTCAGATACAGTTGGGGCCCAGCATGGCCAAGCGCATTAAGGCGTGCGACTCGAAATCTGAGGGTCGCGGGTTCGCATCCCCGTCGTGCAAAACTTGCTCGCCCTTACAGCCGTGGGGGCATTATAATGTGACGGTCAATCCCACTATTCATTGGTGAAAGAGTAGCCCAAGAGTTGGCGGTGGGTGGTGATGACTAGGTGCCTTCCCTCTAGTCTTACAATGCTAAATTAGGGACGGCTAGCAGAGATAGCCCTCGAGTAGCTTTGTGCAAAATTCAAAAAACAAACAAACAAACAATCAGATACAGTTTTTCAAATTAAAACAAAGACAATTATTTACTAAACAGACACAGTTTTCCACATTAAAACAAAGACAATTGTTTACTAAATTAACAGACACAGTTTTCCACATTAAAACAAAGACAATTGTTTACTAAATTAACTCAGATACAGTTTTTTACATTAAAACAAAGACAATTATTTACTAAATTAACAGACACAGTTTTTCACATTAAAACAAAGACAATTATTTACTAAATTAACACAGACACTGTTTTGAACATTAAAACAAAGACAATTGTTTACCAAATTAACACAGACACAGCTGTGTGAACTTAGCTATAATTATAATTCGAGTACAAAAAATGTTTTTTACGTATTTTATTGTCATTCATACAAATCAGAACTCAACGATACACACCTTATATAAATATCTAATTAATTAGAAATTATAAAACATTTTTGTAAATCTGTGTTTCTTCAATCTTAACTAGGCAGACACCTTGAGATTTGAGCATATACGAGGGCTGTTCAAAAAATACGCGGACTGACGTCATAAAACAAAATGTACTGTATTTAGAAGTTACAGGTCTGAGACACCTTCAAAGTACTCTCGTCCCCAACGCACACACTTATCCTATCCCAACGGTGTTTCCACTTGTTGAAACAGTCCTGGTACGCTTCTTTTGTAATGTCCTCCAGCTCCTTCGTCGCATTTGCCTTAATCTCGGGAATCGTCTCAAATCTTCTTCCTTTCAAGGGTCTTTTGAGTTTGGGGAACAATAAAAAATCGCAAGGAGCAAGGTCAGGTGAGTAGGGGGGTGGGGAAGAACAGTGATCGAGTGTTTGGCTAAAAACTCACGAGTTCTGAGGGCTGAATTTCGCAGCAACGCGGTGCATCTTCAATTTTTCGGTCAAAATTTCGTAACAAGATCCAACTGATATCCCACACTCTTCAGCAAGCTCCCTGACAGTTAGACGTCGATTTGCCCGCACCAAGGTATTGATTTTGTCGACGTGTGGGTCGTCAGTTAACGTGGAAGGACGTCCAGGACGCTCATCATCTTCAATGGACTGTCGGCCATCCTTAAAACGTTCATGCCACTTGAAACATGCCGTACGCTTCATAGCAACATCACCGTAAGCCGTGTTAAGCATAGCAAAAGTTTCAGTCGCAGATTTTCCAAGTTTAACACAAAATTTCACAGCAAGTCGTTGCTCCTTCAGGTCATTCATTCTGAAATCCGCCAAACGAAAAACTCGCACTTCACTTAAAACCGCGTAGCTAATACACAAATGAAGATATCTGCAATCGGGAAATGGCGTCGTAATCAGATGAACTGTGCGAACCTAGCGATACCAAGCGGATTCCCCTGGAACCAACTGGAGACGCGCAATTCAAACAGTCCGCGTATTTTTTGAACAGACCTCGTATTTATTTATATTGTTTTATTCTCTATTTCTGGGCGTCCTTCAGCGAAATTTCTAATATATTTGATGGAAATTGGCTGGAAGCTAGTTTGTGCGGATTAAATCTAAGGCTCTGCTTTATGATCCTGTGGGTGTGCTATAAGGAGAGTCAGAGAGGAGTTGACAGTGAATGCTGTTGACAAGCTGTCTTCCTCTATTAGTTCAAAGAAAGCTACATGTAGCACTGTGAGAAAATTATAAAATACAAACAAACCAACAATTTCCTAAGTAGCCAAATTCAGTAATTTTCACAGCTATTCATTGACACAAGACGTTTTTCTGAATGAGAGTTATATCAATATTCCACAAAATAAAGTGTACAAATTTTGAACTTGGAATAAACAACATAGCGATGTCATGGCAATTATTCTGCCCTTAGTACGTATAGTAGTAATTATGAGTACGCGTTTTTGTATTATTGTTTGTTTGTATTATGATTATTACCCCCAGTACCTAAGCGCCCTCGTACAATACTAAATGTAATTTGTGATGACGAGAAACCCACTTGAAGTAATAACGTATCACAGGACGGTTAGTATCAGTATTAGATTGAAACGTTGTTCTCTGCTTAATTAGTAAAAGTGTTAATACCAGCTGTCCTACGATACATTAATACTAAATGCAGTTATAGTTTTAGGCTAGTCTTGTGCATCACTGGACTCGGGTATGTAGGTAAGATTTTAAAATTTTGTTGGAGATATGCCTATAAATAAATTCCGTCCAAGAAAACAGCAACGGCATACAAATCTGCTGGGAAAATGATATCTAAAACATTTCGATAGAGAAGCCCATCACAATTTATTTGATTGCTTTTACAAAACTGCACGATGGACTATCTGTGTTCTATACACCAGAGGTCTTGAAACACGATTTTTAATTTGTATAGTTACAACGGAGCCACTGAAGGGTTCTGTTTTGAATATTTTAAAATATAGTAAAACATATAATAGTTGTTTAGTTACATGGCTTATAAAATATTAATCATTCACATGTAGAACTACACCTACTATGTAACTATAGAAGCAATGTCACGTGACTGCTGTGGGTGTAGTTTCTGGTAATCATTTGATTATCAACGTACTGGTGTAATATACACACGACAAATAAAACATTAACTAAATCTGACAGCCCCAGAGCACTGAATGTTATCTTCTCTTTTTTGTTGTTTTTGTTTACTCTCATTGATCATGTGGGTTAGGCCTGATTCTCATTATCTGTTCTTACAGATTAAATCGCAGCCAAAAACTTAAGTTACTTAGTTGCATAATTTCACTCATATTTGAGAAGTTTTACTAGTGCCTTACGTTCGATAGATCGTTTTTTTCGTTCATTCCCGAATCGATTGAAAACATAGAAATTCTTTAAAAAGGTGCTTGGTTAGAAAACTAAAAAGTTTGAGATCGTCACATGCTTATTTTAGAGCAGGTAAGAATGTTTTAAGACGATTTCTGGCCACGTTAAGTAAAGTAGATCAAAATCTTAAGTTGACGAAACTTGGGAAGGTTTCAAAAGCATGGTAGTTTAGTGTGTTAATATTTGAAAAAATGAAGGAACGTTTTCCACAGTTTTTCAAATATTTTAAATCTTGTTTGGGAGAAGAGGAACCTTGACGAGTGCAAATAGTTTTATGATATATATAGTTGTAACAATAGTGGAAAAGCATAAGTGATGTTTGAAGAAATAATTCCATATTGATATAGTCTAAAAACTATAATAAAAAATCAAACTATAATAAAAACTAATTAATGATGTTTGAAGGAATACTTCTATATTGATATAGTCAGTAGTAAAAATAGTGAAAAATTATTAGTAATGTTTGAAGGAATACTTTCATATTCATATAGCCAGTAGTAACAATAGTGGAAAATCATTAGTGATGTTTGAAGGAATAATTCCATATTAATATAATCAGTAGCAATAATACCAAAAATCATTAGTGATGTTTGAAGGAATGCTTCCATATTGATATAGACAGTAGTAACAATAGTGGAAACCTTTAGAGATGTTTGAAGGAAAACTTTTTTATTAATATAGACAGTAGTAACAATACTAGAGCATCATTACTGATGTCTGAAGGAATACTTTCTTATTAATCTTGTCAGTGGTAACAATACTATAACATCATTACTAATGTTTGAAGGAATAATTCCATATTCATATAGTCAGAATTAAAAATACTAGAAAATCATTGATGATGTTTGAAGGAATACTTCCAAATTGATATTGTCAGTGGTAAAAGTAATAAAAAATCATTAGTGATGTTTGAAGGAATACGAGGGCTGTTCAAAAAATACGCGGACTGTTTGAATTGCGCGCCTCCAGTTGGTTCCAGGGGAATCCGCTTGGTGTCGCTAGGTTTGCACAGATCAGCTGATTACGACGCCATTTCCCGATTCCAGATATCTTCATTTGTGTATTAGCTACGCGGTTTTAAGTGAAGTGTGATTTTTTTCGTTTGGCGGATTTCAGAATGAATGACCTGAAGGAGCAACGACTTACTGTGAAATTTTGTGTTAAACTTGGAAAATCTGCGACTGAAACTTTTGCTATGCTTAACACGACTTTCGGTGATGTTGCTAAGAAGCGTACGGCATGTTTCAAGTGGCATGAACGTTTTAAGGATGGTCGAAAGTCCATTGAAGATGATGAGCGTCCTGGACGTCCTTCCACGTCAACTGACGACCCACACGTCGACAAAATCAACACCCTGGTGCGGGCAAATCGACGTCTGGCTGTCAGGGAGCTTGCTGAAGAGTGAGGGATATCAGTTGGATCTTGTTACGAGAATTTGACCGAAAAATTGAAGATGCACCGCGTTGCTGCAAAATTCAGCCCTCAGAACTCGTGAGCTTTTGGCCACACACTCGATCATTGTTCTTCCCCACCTCCCATACTCGCCTGACCTTGCTTCTTGCGATGTTTTCTTGTTCCTCAAAAGACCCTTGAAAGGAAGATGATTCGAGACGATTTCCGAGATTAAGGCAAATGCGACGAAGGAGCTGGAGGACATTACAAAAGAAGCGTACCAGGACTGTTTCAACAAGTGGAAACACCGTTGGGATAAGTGTGTGCGTTGGGGAGGAGAGTACTTTGAAGGGGTCCCAGACCTGTAACTTCTAAATAAAATACATTTTGTTTTATGACGTCAGTCCGCGTATTTTTTTAACAGACCTCGTACTTCCATATGGATATTGTGAGTAGTAACAATACTAGAAAATCATTGGTGATGTTTAAAGGAATACTTCCATATGGATAAAGCCAGTAGTAACAATACTTGAAAATTATTTACTAGAAAAACATTAATGATGTTTGAAGGAATTCTTTTTGTACATTTCTGTGATTTGGTTTTTTTGTGATTTACAATTTTTCTAGTTATCAGTGATATATTTACTATTTTGATATGCATTTTCTAATGTTATCTGTTAGTGAATCGAGAGAGTAACGTAAATGATATTATTGTTGTTAGCTATCTGCATTGGGATCATTGGCCAAAACTGGGTCCTGGACTTTAACGTTGAAAGTCAGTAAACGCTGCTGATTCATTTAGAAGGCAAACAAAAAGGGAAAAACAAAGTAGAAATACAAGGTTCGACGTGTATGTAAATAAAAATACATAAGAAACTCGAACATCGAGAAGATCTCTTGATGTTATATTTCTAATTCTGCTCAAAGCTACTCCAGGGCTCTCAATGTTAGCCATCCCTTATTTTAAGTGATGCCTTAGAGGGAAGGCAACTAATTACCAGTGCTAGCCATCCCTTGTTTTATGTCCTAGAGGAAAGACAACTAATTATCAGTGTTAGCCATCCCTTGTTTTAAGTGATGCCCTAGAGGGAAGGCAATTAATTATCAGTGTTAGCCATCCTTTGTTTTAAGTGATGTTTCAAAGTTAAGGCAAGATCTTTGTTAGCCATCTCTAGTTTTCAAACGATACACTAGATGGAAGGCATCTAGTCAACACAACCCTGTGCCAGCTCATCTTCTACTTTAACTGTAAAATAGGGTTTTATAGTCACTACTTTAAAGTGCAGGGTACGATGTTTTTGGCGGAAACTGGCTGCTAATTACAGAACATCACATCCACAGTCTGACACTATAATCACTGAACCCCAAAATATGATTTAACTCGAGGCATCGAGAGTTAGGTGTTATAACTGGGATGGAGGATTAGGCATTATAGATGGAGTGGAAAGATTGGAATTTAGGTCTTACAGTTGGGGTGGAAGGTTTGGGAGTTAAGACTTGTAGCTGTGATGGGAAGCTAGAGAGTTAAGTTTAATAGCTGGGTTGAAAAGATCTGTGTACATCTAATACCAAATCTGTCTGTGACGTGTATAAGTGACAACAACAGATTCAAGAAGTTATTATAAAAAAATAATAACAATCCTGTAACACAAGCACTTTCGAGAGGTAGACCTTTCTTCTTTATGGGTAGCAGCAAGATTTTTACATTGAAATTTTTATGTAATGGTGGTGCTTACTTTCCATGGTGGTATAATTACATACGAATGGAAATGTTTTTATGTGCTCCTATGAACTATAGATATTTATTAAATTTTGTTACAACTATTATTTCTGGTATTGCACTTGCATATCAAATAAATTTATTCATATTTATATTATTTACAAGCAAGTATATGTACATAGAGTATACTTGAATATCATTACAGCGACATCTGGTAAGACGGAAGTTTTCTGCCCTCAGGAGCAATGCTAAATATTCAGTCAGAGCTAGGTTCTTCATCATCATGCGATGTTGGTTCTGTACCATTCGAATCTGGAAATCAATCAATCAATGTTGAAGAGTCAGCTGATGACAGCCCTACAGTTAAAACGTCTTTAACTCGACAACAGTTATCAGTTCTCGTCATCGTGAACTTGTCTTTAATCAGTCTAGCTAGTTGTTATGCTCTTCTTGCCCCTTTCTTTCCAAAACTGGTTTGTTAATTATTCTTAAAACATCTGTACTATTGAAAATTAAACATACATGTAAGTAGTACACTAGTTAGCGTTAAAAATCTGTAGTATTGAAAATTAAACATACTTGTAAGTAGTACACTAGTTAGTGTTAAAAATCTGTAGTATTGAAAATTAAACATAATTAGAACAACAGTTATTGTTAAAATCTGTACTATCGATCCTCTCAGTGACACAGCGGTATTTCTGCGGACTTACATCGCTAGAAACCAGTTTTCGATATCTGTAGTGGGCAGAGCACAGATAGCCTATTGTGTAGCTTTGTGCTTAATCGTAAACAATTAATCAATCTGTACTGTCGATAATTAAGCACAAGTAATATACTATTTACTGTTAAAAATAACCATGAATCATCGAAAACTGTATAATTAGAACTGTGGCATGATCCATCAATAATGACAGGCTGGAATTTCGTAACCCACCCCATCCTGCCCAACATATTTTATAATTATGTTATATAATCTAAATTTCATTTAATCTACTCCTAATTATACTATGTAACAAAATTTTTACTTTTTCTTGCTACTGGGCAGAAAGTGTTCTTTCCCAATTTCTTATGTCTAAAGTAAATGGAAAAGACGTATTTTTCTCTTAAAACTTTGCTTTTGTGATCTGGGTAGTGAAATTTTTCAAATTATCCATTTTCCAGAACATTCCAGGTAGATTCAGTGCTGAGTAGCTGAAAGAGAATTTTCTCGAACTTACAAAAAATTTCAAGAACTTTCTAGAATGTTGTAGAGCTTACAAGAATTTTCAAGAATGAAAGTGTGCAAGTCGCAAGTCAGAGGAAGCGTCACCGACATTTTTCAAGCTTCTTCACTTGTCAAGATTGGCTCTGCTTCTGCCACAATGTATCCAGTCTGTGCGAAGCAATTGAAATTGCCTGCAACCCGAACGAGTGGCGCCTCTTCATTGATAGCTCATCCAGAAGCTTCAAGCTGTGCTGCTCCATAACGGGAATAAGCATCCGTCTCTTTCCCTGGCTCATTCGGTGCACCTCAAAGAGAAATACAACAGCGTCAAGACCTTGCTAGAAGCCTTGAAGTATGATGAGTATGGCTGGAAGGTTATCTGAGACTTCAAAATGATGGCATTCCTGAGGGGTCTCCAAGGAGGCTTTACCAAGTTTCCCTGTTATCTTTGCCTTTGGGACAGCAGGGAACCCCAGAGCACTACAACAGGAAGCACTGACCACAACGGACCGAGTTCTCTGTGGGGAGGCACAATATCAAGTGTGAGCCACTAGTGGACCTCCAGAAGTTGTTGTTCCCACCATTGCACATAAAATTGGGTATTATGAAACCATTTGTCACAGCTCTTGATAAGGAGTCTGCAGCCTTCAAGTACCTTTGAGACTTCTTCCCTAAGTCGTCTGAGGCAAAGGTCAAAGCTGGTGTCTTCGTTGAACTACAAATAAAGAAGATTATGAAATGCACAGAATTCTACAAGAAGCTCAGTAGGAGGGAAAGAAAGGTTGGAGCATCTTTGTCGCAGTGGTTCGGGGTTTCTTGGGTGATCACAAGGCCGAAAATTATGTGGAATTTGTTGAGGCTCTGATGAAGAACTACGGCAAAATGGGCTGCAGGATGTCCCTGGAAGTCCATATCCTTGACGCTCATCTTGATAAATTCAAGGAAAACATGGAAACATACTCAGAAGAGCAAGGCGAGCGCTTCCACCATGACATACTGGACTTTGAACACCACTACCAGGGAGCATATAACGAAAACATGATGGAAGACTATATTTGGGGGCTGATACGTGAAAGTGATTTACATTACAGTCGCAAATCTCGAAAAATTACACACTTCTAAGCATTTTCTGAAAAACTTTAGTATAAATACATGTAAATCTTGATTCATATATTGTTTTATTCAGACCTCATGTGAATGAAAATGAGCACATTTGACCGTTTTTAGATACAAAATGGGTTAATTTCTCAATTTCACTATCCAGGTTACAGAAGCAAAGTTTAATGGGAATAACAGCCATTTTCTGTACTTTTACAACGTTATCGATTAAGAAATAACACACACTTTCCAGGAACAAAGTTTGTGTTACATTGTGTTATGATTAGTATATGTTGACTTCAATAAACATGTGATGGGTATAAATTAATATATTTTCTGTACGGTTAATTATTATTAGTGAATAACGAAATTGTTACCTTTCAGAATTGCTTTATTAGTAAACAAAATTCAGTTTAACTATTTCTAGTATAGGTGTAGTCGTGGTTAAGAAAATTAGGTTTGTTATATTTATTTCAATATGTTTAATAATTATTCTCGAAATTAAATTATTGTATTTTTCATTTTGTTGGGAGAAATGTGATTCATTATATGGTTTAATTGCTTTGATAAAATTGATTTACTTTAACAAAATTGCAATTATTTAAAATAACATATATTATCTCATTGATTAAAGATCCTACAGACTGAACGTGGAATGTAATTAATTGCGTGTTTTTAATACTATACACTCTATAATTGCTAACGTTTATTATTCATTTTCATCATGAATAACAGAAGTTAAAATAATAATACATGTGTTCATAGTTAGTAAAAATTAAATTTACTGTTAATACAACAATGTTTAGTTAAATTTCTCTTTGTTTTTGGAACAACTTGTTCATTTTTGTTTATATAAAATTAATTTTACAAACCTAAGTAAACATTTTCAATAGCGACTAGGAAAAATTAGAGTATTTCTTTACTTCTTCAAGTTGTGAAATATCTAACTTATCATACAATAATAAATATTATTATTATAAGGAGTGAATAATAATTTTATAACATTAGAAAGTGTGAATAATCTCAACCAGAGATGGAAAAATCCTCGTAACATTAATTACATTTAGTGAAGGTTTTTACTAAATATCCATTTTATTGTGTAACTATTAATTTTAATTGAAAACCGTGTCATCATGTATTTTTGATATAGAATGTTATAAAACTTTGAACATTTTAAACGTTTTTGAGAAATAATACATCCAAATTAAATTGTCATTTTAACTTAGGCTGAAAAGAAAGGAGCAACATCTATTCAGTATGGACTGGTGTTTGGAGTTTTTAATTTGGTTATCTTAATTACATCTCCAGTAATATCTATTCTAGTAAGTACCAATACTAACCAAACACCTTTACTACATCACTAACGAAGGACCGTTACCACACTACTAACGAAGCATTACTACTACACTATTAATGAAGCATCATTACTACATTACTAATCAAATACTATTTTACATCACTAACCAAAAACCATTACTACTCAGTATATACAGTTACGACAGAAAGTGTTCGTACCCCTGCGTCCCAAGTGGTTTTCTGCTCATAACTTAAAAAAGTATCACGAGTAGGTTAATAAAAGTATGACGTGTTATAAATATTATACTAACACACAATTATATAAATTTTTATGTGAATATTTATATATATTTACATTTATATTTATATTTATGTATAATATTTATAATACACCATACGTTTGTTATCCTAATCGTGATACTTTTTAAGTTATGAGGAAAAACTACTCACGACGCAGGGGTACGAACACTTTCTGTCGTAACTGTATGTATACACATACAGATGAGTTCTGAAATTTATGCAAACTATTAAACTTTCTTGTCTGTAAAAGTTCTTTTAATGAGTAAAGTGTTTTGTATGTAAAAAATTATATTAACAGTTAAATTGTTTTCTTTAATTTCTGTTAACTGGCAAAATGTGTTGTCCGTTAAAGTTGTATGCAAAGATAAATTATGCTCTAAGTAACAGATATGCTCATAGATAAATTTTGTTGTCTGTGTAACTTGTGATATTGTGTTGTGTTTTCAGGTTCCTTTCATATCAAGTAAAGTAATTGCAGCTACTGGAGTGTTTGTCACAGGAACATGTTCCGTCTTGTTTGGGTGAGTTCTTTTGGTTTAACTCTACACATTTCTCTAAGAACTACTGATCGTTTGCTTTAATTGTATAAAGATCCTAGCAACTACTGGATCTGTTAGTTTAATGGTATACAGATCCTGGTGAATTATGTGATTATTTGATTTAATTGTTCCTAGGCCTAACCTCACCGATCGTTGTGTTTAATTTACTAGCGTACTGTAATAACCACGTTTATTATTGCTTCAGAAACTAAATTATAGTACATATGTAAAATCAAGCTACTAGCATCAAATTTAATTAACCTATAAAAATGGGATTAACTTCATTAAGGTTAAATATATGTGTAAAAAACGGCTAGTTTGAGTTAAGAAAATTTTTTATGTAGAGGAGCGAACAACGTTTCGACCCTCTTCAGTCATCGTCATGTTCACAAAGAAAGAAAGAAGTAACTAACCGATCGCTGACCACATGTTTGAAGGAGGTTATGTAACTGAGTGTAGAAATGTAGAGGGCTTGCTTAGATGTTTGAATATATGTATATATAATATAGATATAAAGGTGTTCTTTTCTATTGGTTTATTTTGGGCTTGAGTTGTTGTATAAGTAAAGCTTCTTTAATTTTACGTTTGTTTATGTTTGTTTCTTTATTTAGTATTTGGGTGTTTTCTATGGTTATGTTGTGTTTATTTGATTTGCAAGCCTTACTTATACAACAACTCAAGCCCAAAATAAACCCAAACGAGCCATTTTTACATATACATTTTTCTCTACAAGTGGGTTTTCTCGCCATCACTGTTCATTAAGGTTAATTTTTATATTTCTGATTAATCTACATAAAATTCATGTTAATTAATTTGATGTATAAAATTCAAACCAAAATTAATCTATGTATGCCATGTTAAATTTTATTCGTAAACGACAATTAAAGTTGAATTTTAGCTGTTTGTTTCATATTTTAATTTAGATGTTTGCTAGGGGGGAGACTAATATAAGTTAAAGCAATTGATGAATTATTCAATTCAGTGCTAGTTAGTGGGTGGTTGATTAGGATTTTGTTTCTTTGTCTATGATTAAATTCGCCAGTGAGTTACGTAGACAGTGTCTATTTTATCGATCAGCGAGAAAATTCTGGTAAAATGTTTATGAGAAAGTTAGGCTTACCATAACCTGTTAACAATGTTAAAGAAATAATTAATTCTTTATCATGTGGACATGTTTTGCTGTTATTTTCATCAAATAATCCCAAATAACACACCCAAAGATATAACACAATTAAATAATACAAATTATATTTAATCTACATACGACAAGTTAGGGTTATGATTAATCTATAAACTAGACCCAAAGCTGTTTTGATATTAAATTTCGTGTAGTTTTTCGTTTCAGCACACTGAATCTCAGCCCACATGGAACAACGTTCATTGTTTTAGCCTTTGCTGTTAGAATCGTGGAAGCTTTCGGATCGGCGTCTATGTTTACTGTTGCCTACAGTATTGTTGGAAACGAATTTACTAATCGTCGAGCAACAGCTTTGGTGTGTGATAATATTGATATATCTAAGCTTAAGTTTCCCATATTTCACGTGTTCTACAACATACTTTATATTAGTCAAGGTACAGTTCTATTGTACGAAACTCTTATACGTTATATTACCCGATTTACAGCTTTTGTGTGTGATATTGTTGATACATGCTTGCCATTTCAGTCGTGGGGCCGTTATTATAAACGGTCAATCTTATTACTCGTTAAAGAGTAGCTCAAGAGTTAGCGGTGCTGACTATCTGCTTCCTATCTAGTCTATTTCTTCAACGTTAGGGAGAGCTAGTGCAGATAGCCACCGAGCAACACTGCACAAAATTCAACAGAACAAATAAATTATAACAATGTTTTATCATCAAGTTTATGGATGAAATAACTCCCCACCCTCCTTAAAGTTCGAGTTATATTGCAGTTTTAAAATAACAGCAGTGATACTAAATTTATTTCTAAATGTTGGGTCGTTAGTTATTAATCAAATGGCATTACGATGTTGAATTATTTTATGTTTAATGTGTTTAGCATAAATTCTTTGATTCAAGCAAAACGTTGTATTAAATACCATCAAATATGCAAAAAATCATTCATGTGAAATATGACGTAAAAACAACTGTAAAGCATTACGTATTGTAAAATGAAACCATAGATTTTTAAATTTATTTAATGTGCCCAGTAAAGTACGAAATAATTTAGTTCATTAAATATACCACTGTACGTTATCTAGAAATTATAAAAGTGTTGGGTTCTAATAAATTGAACATTCTTCCAGAGCCGGATTAAGGGCAACTGATGCCCTAAGCACAGCCCAACAATGGTGCCCCCCTTCACTTAACTGAAAAGACATTAAGACTCGATAAGTGTTTAAAGTGAAATAAAAGTTCGAAAATTTATAACCATTCTTCAGTGTTCTTCCAGGTCAGACCCCACAACTATATAAAATAAAAACTTTATTTATTTAACATATTGGGCATAGGTCAAAATGAAGCAATGACTGAGGCCTTTTATTTAGAAATTATGAGGGAAGTCACTTCTCTGATTAATGATGATTAAAAAATTACTTTTACTGTATATTTGTTTTCACTCTGAGTTAACAATTCTCACTTTAATGGTCACAAAAATGAAAAATTTACTCAAAACTTATTCAAAAAAATTATCACTTTGATGTTAACAACTTCTCACTTTGAACTTAAAACCCTGAAAGCAAATTATTTATTTATACACTAATATTTATTTAAATTTTAAAAAGTTTACTTCTAAATTTCTTAGTTGCAAAATCTGATCAAGTCCTCAAAACTAATTTGATAAAACAAATCTGCTTCTATACTTAGCAGAGACAAGACATCCAGCCTGTCTTGTCGCATAGTTGTTCTGTTGGGATTTTTAATATGCTTGAATTGATAAAATGAACGATCAGCTGTGCAATTTGTGACCATTAATGCTAAAAATATACGTAATGTAATGCCTACGTTTGGAAATGCACACTCAATTTTGTTTTCTGAAATTATTTTACAAAGTTCAGCATGACTGAATCTGGTTTTTACAGCTTTTGTTGCACTGAACTTATGGCGCACATATGAGTGAAACTGCTGAAGTTCGGCAGAGATTAACGTACAAGTCCTCTGGGTAAGCATCAATTAGTGATATCATCTTGCACATCATTTCGGAAAGAAAATCTGTTTGCTGTTTCTTTGTACACCTCTCCTCTTCTTCTCATCTGGGTTTCTAGTTTGTCAACAATTGTGTAGGTGGTGGTAATACAAAATTTATCTCTGGCATTCAGATCTACTTCTTGTGCATCTCAGTCATTGAGTACCTTCTTTCTGACACGTTTGCGAGTTTATGCTGCATTGTAATCAACATCTGGTAGTATTTCTATTGCAACTACTTCAAATATTTTAAAGTCATCCCTTAAAGTACAAAGTTTGTCAGCTAATGACTCGTACAGATCTGCACGTGTTTTTAAGTTCACATCCTCATTTTGCAGAACTCGCTTTATGAAACTTACAAAATTTCATCCCACGTGATCAACATAAAAACAAATTATAGCTCTTGCATCTTATTTGCAATATTGTCTGTTTCTCTTCCAATGTCTCTCTTTTGTGACTGGTCTTCAACTAGTAGGCATTCTAAAGCTTTCAAAATCTTAAATAAAGACTTCAAAATTGCTGTTGTTGCTCTGGCATCAGAGAGAAAATTTAACACACTTTCATTTCCAAAACAAGCTTTAAAAATTTTCCACCGGCTGGTTGGGGCTGAAAAAATGTATAGAGCAAATGTATTGTAGAGAAAAAATTAACTACCACTTGACAGCAGTCAACAGCACTTTGGCCTACCAGATTTAGTGAATAGGCTGCACAGGGCACATATATGGCAAACTTAGTTTCTTCTAAAATCTTTTGCTGCATCCGCTTATAATGCCCAGACCTGTTAGCAGCATTGTCGTAAGACTGACCCCTACAACTTGAAAAATCAAATTTAGTACGTTAGTACTGCAATACCTGATTTGCCATTTCCTCACTGGTATGGCTTTTCACTTCCAGAAAAGTTATAAAGCGTTCAATAGGCTGCTCATCTTTTAAGTATCGAAGTACAACGTATAACACTTAACTGATCTATATGTGATAGGTCTGGCGTCAACTGATAAGCTAAAATTACCAGAAAAATGTACTTCATCAACAATGAACGCGTGAACCTTCTGAGCCATTAGTTCAATGAGTTCTTCACAGGTGGTTTTGGACAAGTAAGAAGGATTTTTTTTCCAGAATTTCTATATTTCGAAATGTGCTCTGATAAAAATGGATCAAACTGACTTATGAGCTTAAGCAGCCTTAAACAATTCCCATTCAGCAGTGAAACAAATTTTTCATCTGTTCCTCGAAAAACCAGGACATGTTCAACTATGACAGCTATTACACATTCCAAGACATTCCCAGTAATTGCACTTTTTTTAATTTGTTTTTCCAGCTTTTTTGGCAAGAAGCTTTATCTGTGTGTTAAGTATTTTAGCATAGAGTCTCGGTGAGTAGTGTTTTTTCCATGATGATCATTTGCAATAGTATTTCGCCAGTCACTGAACCATTTTCTTTCAAAAAATCGCGAAGAAAATTTAGGGGCAAAAAGTTTACAAACAAAGCAGTAAATTGATCCTGTTTATGGTGAATATAAAAGTCAATGGTGAGCAATATAATATGTTGTACAACATTTTCTTATCCTACATTCTCTTTCATACAAACCATTAGAGCAAATATCTCCTTTTTTTTTATTCAGAAGGGTTTGCTTGTTTTGGAATTTCGCACAAAGCTACTCGAGGGCTATCTGTGCTAGCCGTCCCTAATTTAGCAGTGGAAGACTAGAGGGAAGGCAGCTAGTCATCACCACCCACCACCAACTCTTGGGCTGCTCTTTTACCAACGAATAGTGGGAGTTTGACCGTAACATTATAACGCCCCCACGGCTGAAAGGGCGAGCATGTTTGGCACGACGCGGGTGCGAACCCGCGACCCTCGGATTACGAGTCGCACGCCTTACGCGCTTGGCCATGCCAGGCCTATTCAGAAGGGACGAGAGGGACTTGCTGGCTCTCCAAAGTTAGTAAAGAAGCTTCGATCTGGTGACATATTGGTGGAAACATGCACATCTCGAAACAGTGAACTCCTTCTGCATTTAAAGGAGATTGGGAATATAGCTATGGAGGTTACACCTCATGGTACTTTGAATTCATCACAAGGAGTTATTGTTGAGAAGGACTTCAAGAACATCCCCGAATCAGAGATTCTCGCTGGTTTTTCCACTCAAGGAGTTTCTGTAGTGAGACGTATCTCCACTCGCAAAGATAGAATTACGATGCCGACCAATATCCTCGTTCTGACATTTACATCACCAAGTACATCTGCCACCATCAAGACAGGTTATCTTAATTGCATGGTATGGCCATACATTCAAAACCCTCTCTGATATTTTCAGTGTCAACAGTTCGGTTACTCAAAGATGACATGTCGTGGTTTCTTGACGTGTGCTCATTACAATGGCAAGGACCATGGTGCCTATGAGTGTGAAATAGACCCTTGTTGCATAAATTGCAATGGCTCTCACTCTTCCTACTTTCGTTCTTGCCCTAAATGGTTGGAAGAAAAAAGAGATGCAAGATTTGAAAACGATTCATAACATTACTTATCCTAAGGCTCGAAAAATTGCTGTTCACCACTTCATTTCGGGCGTATGCTGTTGCACTTTATTCTACAAATACAATGGGAGTGCAGACAGTTCTCTCAGTGCCTCCAAAAGAATCGTTCTCAAAACAAATGAAAAGTCTTTTGACCTCCATGGCTAAAAAAGTTAATGAATCAACTTCAACGCCGATCTCTGTCCCTTAAATACATTTCAACAAATCCCAAAATCCCTTTTCTTTGGTTCTGAGTACAAGAATTTCATCGGATACATCTTCTTATCCCACCCTAAGATGCAAAACGATCATTCGTTCACGCCATCAGTCACTGGAATCCACTTCCAACAGCAAAGACCTGTCCAATCGACCTAGGACAGGATCCATGGAGGTCGATAGACCTTCGTCGAATAAGAACAGTGAAGAAAAAAAGACGTAGTTGTAAACAGAAGGGTTCTCCACTAAGTTTGCCTACACATAAATAAAAATGGCCATCTTGATACAATGGAACTGTCTAGACTTACGTTCTAATTTGGATGACATCAAAACACTGATTGCTTCCTACTGTCCTGTATGTCTTTCCTTACAGAAAACATTTCTGAAACCTGCTGATACAGTCATCTTTTTGTGGTTTTCTTTGTATAGAGATGACAGGCTGTATGATGGACAAGTGCATGGAGGAGTGGCATTGTTGGTTGATCAGCATGTGCTCATTCTGTCTTTGCCACTCGACTCACCGTAGGAGACCATAGCCATCCGTGTTTCCTTGGGTCATATCATCACTGTTGGTTCTCTCTACCTGTCGCCTGGAGAGACATGTGATCAATCAAACCTTGGTGCTCTCATTGAACAGTTGCCGTCTCCATTTTTAACCCTGGGGGATAAATGGATATTATTTCCCTTGGGGAAGTGCTAATATTGATAGGAGGGTTCGCTCTATGAAACCTAAGTTCTCTAATCACAACTTTTTCTTTTCAATACTGGTTCTTCTACTTATTTTCATGCACCTAGTCAGTCTTTTACTTCTATTGATCTCTCAATTTGCTCCCTTTCATTATTCTCCCATTTTTCATGGAGGGTTGACAATAATCCACAAGGCAGTGGTTATTTTCTTCCAATTTTGAGAGAGACTGACTGTGGTCAATGCCATACGACCCGCGTGACCTGGTGGAAGTTGGATCATGCAAACTGGCCCTCTTTCACTGCACTCGAAGAACTTGATCCTGCCATCGTCTGTAAGCCATCAATAGATGACAGCAGTAACTGACTATTACACAAGCAGCTGCTCAATGTATTCGTAAAACATCGACACGTTTTCCACTATATCCCTGTCTGTGGTGGAATTCTGCCTGCTACATAGCACAGAAAGCTCAAAAACGGGCCTGGGATGCTTTCCATAAATATCCTACTCTCTCGAATTCCATTGCTTTCCAGCAGTCCCGTGCACATGCTCAGTGGGTGAGATGTCAAAGCCATAAGGAATCTTGATTAAGTTCACAACCAGCATATCTTCTACCACCAGTTTCAAAGTCATATGAGGCAAGATTCGAAAGGTCAATGGGTAGTATAATTCTTTTCCCCTCTCGATCTTGCTCTCTGTTGATCAGAAAGTAGCTGATACCCAGAGCATCGCCAATACTCAGGTGAAAGCTTTTGCCATCAAGACTTGGGCAGAGTGATCACCTCTTTTCTGTCAAGCTGATTGTTTCTATATTTGTAATCGTCCCTTTACACTGGTGGAATTCAAATTGGTCTTTCATTGGTTTGGCAATACATCAGTTGAACCTGATGATGTACACTGTGAAATGCTGTGCCATCTATCCACTACTTCTCTTACTATTCTTCTGATTGTTTTTAACCGGATCTGGCAGGAGAGTATTTTTCTTGATGCCTGGTGCCAGGCGATTGTCCTGCCTTTCTCTAAGCCTGGGAAAGATCCCAAGTTTTTCAAATTACCTTCCAATTGCTTTGATGAGCTGTCTCTGTAAGACCTTAGAGAGGATGGTTAACGCTCGTCTTGTTTGGCTCCTCGAATCAAACAACTCTTTCCCACCCAGTGTAGGTTCCGATGACAGCACTCCACCGTGGATCACCTGATTCGACTTGAAACGTCAATCAGAGAAGCCTTTCTCAAACAACAACAAGTTATATCAATATTCTTTGACGTTGAGAAGGTTTGTGATACATAATGGAGGTATGGCATTTTGTGAAACCTCCATATATATGGGTTACGTGGCAATTTGCCCATTTTTATTAAAAATTTTTAATAGACACGAGATTCCAAGTTTGTGTGGGTTCGACACTTTCCTGTTCTTTTCTACAGGAACTTGGAGTCCCTCATGGCTGTGTTTTTGACTGTCACACTTTTCAGTATGAAAATTAATGCCATCACTGAAAAACTCCCTCTCACTGTTGCAAACGGGTTTATGTCGACGACTTTCACATCTCATGTCAGTCATCGAACATGAGGTATATTAAGCAGCAGCTACAGAGTGCCCTCAGTCGTTTACTGAAGTGAACCACAGCAAACGGCTTTAACTTCTCTCTCTCTAAGACCGTTTGCATGCACTTTTGCCGCCAACGCGGTATTCATCCTGATCTTGAACTCTGTACCAGTGAAGTTGTACTGCCTGTGGTCCCTGAGACAAAGTTCTTGGGGCTTATCTTTGATTGTAAGCTGACCTTTATACCACCCATCAAGCAGCTTCGGGTCAAATGTACAAGAGCACTGAACATCCTCAATGTTCTCTCTTCCACCAATTGGGGGTGGATCGATGTTGTATGCTAAAGGTATATCGTGCTTTTATTTGATTGAAACTCGACTGTGGATCACTAGTCTATGGCTTTGCTAGACTCTCAGCCGTAAAGATGCTGGACCCCATTCATCATCAAGAACTTCGGCTCTGCACTGGCGCTTTTCACACTTTCCCGGTTCAGAGCTTATACATAGAGTCTCATGACCCTTCCTTGCACCTCTGCTGTTTGCAGCTGTCTTTACTATATGCTTCGAAACTTCATTCCTTACCAAAGCATCCCACCTGGGGTTGTGTCTTACATACTCAGTGGGCCATACTTTTTCAGAACAGATGATCTGCCATTGTTCCTTTTGGCCTTTGTATCCAGGTGCAGTTGGATAAATTGGGTCTGTACTTGGATAACATTGCTGTATCTGCTGGTCAGTCCATCCCGCCATGGCTTCTTACAGTCCCCAAATGTAACCTATCCTTAAGTCATCTCAGAAAAGCAGACAATTCTGATTGGAAATACTGTCTGCAATTTGCTGAACATCTTTCAAATCATTCTTCCATGTCTGTCTATACAGATGGTTCGAAATCAGGTGACTCTGTGGCCTTTGCCATGGCTTTTTGTGGTTCGGTGGTTGCACGCATAATCCTCTCTACAGCTTCTGTGTTTACTGCTGAACTGTATGCCATTTCTCTTGTCATGGATCATATGGAAGCTCAGCAATATTCAAACCGCATTATTCACACTGACTCGCTTAGTTATCTACTGGCCCTGGAATCGCTTCACCTTAGTTCACACCCTGTTCTCGCTGATATTCAAAACCGACTGACCCATTTCTCTTTAACATCTACTTGTACCCAGTTTTTCTGTATACTGGGCCACGTTGGTATTCGCGGGAACGAGCTTGCTATCTGCTCTGTCACTATCACCATTGTGTCTGTTCCATACATGGACTGTGGTCCTGTATTCAAGGCCTGGCTTCCTGCTGGCAGTCGACTTGGAGTGAGTAACGCGAAAACAAGCTTTTTCAAATGAAATCCTGTATTGGGCTTTGGCTGTCTTGCTTTTGTAAGGATCGGAAGGAGGAAGTTGTTCTAACTAGACTACGCATTGGTCACAGTTTTTAACACATCGTTTTCTTTTATCTGGAACTGATGCTCCAGTGTGTTGTCTGTGTAATACTCAGGTCAAATAAGCCACATTTTACTTTCTTGTCGTCGTTACGACTCTCAATGACGGCACTATTTTAAACATGTTCTATCGCAAGGTTTGTCCATAACATTTGACAGTATTATTGGTGATGGTGACACTGTCTACCTTGGTAATGTTTTTAGTTTTTTAAAGGACATTAATCTTTTTAATGCCATTTAAGTTTTTTAAGTTATACATTAGAACTTTTTGGATGTGATTCCCTATTAAGAATCACAGTCCACCTAGATTTGAAATTAGAAAATGGTCATAACATCAAAATACTCAAAACCAGGACTGGAAAGGCCAACTTAAGGTGACAAACGCTGCTGTTTGAACCACCCGTTAGTCATCCTGGTGAGTTATTGTTAAATTTTTTCACAACTTTTTTAAAACTTTTATAACTTTACTTTTGTAAAATGGCCATAACGTCGAGTGACTTGGAACCAGGACTGAAAAGGCCAACTTCAAGTGACTGATAGTAGTTTGTCTTCCTGGCGAGTTATGATAATCACATCTGTGCTACAGAAAGTCCTTTACAACTTGTATTACTGTAGTTTTTCTCTTAACGTTGTAGACTGGATGTAAACATTAGTTTTATGCTATTTATGTTTTTTAAACTTTGTTTTGTTTTACCTTAATTTCTATTTATAAATTTTACTAAATTTACTTTTAACTTTTTATCTGATGTTTGGTGCAGATAGTCCAGCTGCTTTGTGCCATAAAACACTAAATCATCCAACCAACCAGACAACTTTACAGTTGTCTTTCGCAAATCAATTACTTCTTACATCAGATATATAGTTTAATGGTTTTTCGAAACTTTAGTCACTCACCGAGCCAAATATAACGTTTTTTTTTGTTTTTTTTTAACAATGCAGGGTAAAGTCGAACACGCCAAATAAGGACAATTACAAAACAACCGACTAAAATTGAGTGCTGCAGGGAAAGAGTTGAGGGCATGATAGCCAGGGGAAAAACTGTGGTGCCCCCCTTACCTTGGTGCCACAAGCACGTGTTTATTTTGCTTAATGGTTAATCCATGGCTGCTTTTTTCACTAATTAGAATAACTCTCCATTGATTTCCATGCACAAGATAGACTCATTACGTGACTATTTGTACCGTATCAAGCCGTGGGTATAGTCGCTTGTTTGTTTTGAGTTTTGCCTTAAGCTACTCAAGGGCTATCTGCCCTAGCCATCCCTAATTTACACCCTTGTGCAAATTAATTGAAACAAGAAAATTACGATTTTTTCAATTTTTTGCGTTTTATTTCTAAGAATCCAAAAATTACTCAGAAATTAATACATGATATGACCGCCTTTATTTTTTAGCAGATCATTTATCCGTTTTGGCATCGAGTTCATGAGTTACTGCAATTTTATTAATTTTTGGATCGCGGTACCACACCTCAATTATGGCCTCAATTAGCTTATCTTTGTACAGTCTTTTCCTCGAAGTCTTTCTTTACAAATCGCCCAAAGATTTTCAATAGGATTTAAGTTCGGAGAGTTTCCAGGCTAGTCCAGCACCTTTATTCGCGTTGTAGTCATAAAATTCTTCACACGTTTCGATGTGTGGCACAGAGCCAGATCTTGCTGAAAAATGCCAGATCCATCTTGAAGTCTCTTTTTCATTTCTGAAACGATTCTTCTCTGCAAAACTTCGATGTACTGTGGTCGTCGCATCATACCTTCTACGATATGTAAGCCTCCGACGCCATAGCAGCTGAAAAAGCCCCAAAACATCTTCTTCAAGGGATGTTTTGCGAACTGATGATGTGAGATTATCGAAGTTTCTCACTTGGAGATCTAGAATATGCAGACTTTTTTTACCCTATACGAAGAAATGAGTCTCGTCACTGAATAACACCTTCCTCCATTGTTCTTGCATCCAGTTCTTGTATTTCAGACCCCATTGATACCGTTTTTTCTTCATTGGTAAGAAGCTGTTTTTTGACTGGTCTCCTTGCCCTTCTAACGCAATTTCGAATGACGTAATATTCCTAAAAATTTCGTCATATATACCAAAAATAGATCGACCGTACTGCAAAACACAGCTAATGACGTCATCTGTGTGAAAAAATGACTATTAAAGGAAATCAGCGGGTCCAGTGAGCCTACACCGGCCGCCATGCTGAAAATATTGTAAAATGACCACTTGTTTCAATTAATTTGCACAAGGGTGTAGCAGTGTAAGACTAGAGGGAAGGCAGCTAGTCATCACCACCTACCGCCAATTCTTGGGCTACTCTTTTACCAACGAATAGTAGGATTGACCATTACATTATAATGCCCCCACGGCTGAAAAGGCGAGCGTGTTTGGTGCGACGGGGATTCGAACCAGCGAACCTCAGACTACGAATCGAACGCCTTAACTCACCTGGCCATGCCGAACCGAGGATGTAATCGCATCATGTTTAGTCCGTCAGGCAACAAATAAGAATGAAGGTATAATAGTGTTTATATCTCTAGCAGAAATAACTTATTAGAGACCGTTTGTGTGACTGGTGTTTCAAAGAAGAATATACTAAGGGTAACAGTTGACAAGACATCTACTGCTAAGAATAAAGTGTACCGATGTTTGACAAAGGGAAAACCAACGACTGATAGACGTGTAAAATGTAACAGACGTACCGACCGTAACCCAGTGTTTTACAAATCCCTACGTCAGCAAAGTTTCCGTTGTACTTTCCCCTTTACATTAAAATAATTTCGGCAAATGATAACACAGTGGCAGATCTGGGAGAGTTACATTTTTAAACATCTTAATTAATGAGTGCTTAATAATTGATTATATGAATAATTAAATGTCGTGAGCTAACTGACTGATATCTATAAGGCACGATATGTGAATAACCAATTAAATACTCAGAATATCACCCACGTGATTCTCTGGCTCTTTACACAGTATTTATGCGGAAATCCTGCTTTTCATAGATTTCAAGCGATATGTCTAATGAGCTCGAAAGTTCATATTTTAAAACCCAAATGTAATATGTTTACAAAGCTTGATAAATTATATGTTATTGATATAGTTATTTATGATATTTGTTTATTTCAACATATATGTACATAAAAACTTCATAAAGATAACTTCGTTTCGCATACTCTGCAAGTGAAATTTTACAAGGCTTAGCAACCTACGGAAAACAGCGAAGTTCAATGTTCGTAAGTAGAAAAATAATTGATTGCTGTAATACTTTATTTACTGTTCAGTTTTGAAAGAAAACTGCAATTTAAGAAATTGTTTCAAACAGTAATAACATGTGTGTGTGTTATAACTTAAGTGTGACTGTATTTTATACATACCAGTTCACTAATAGAGGCCATCCTGTAAAGGCTAGTTTGATACTCTTGGATCCAATGAATGTTCGTTCGCACGTCATTGCATAATGTTAGCCAGGTACGGCTGAAAGGCCAATGTAATAGAAATAATATATATAAATATGTATAAAGTTATGAAGTTTAAGCTATTTAGAACTAAAGATTTATCATTTCATGTTATTATTTGTAGTCAGCGGAAAAAGGCTCTCCGCTAGTGCAGCGGTAAGTCTCCGGATTTACAACACTAAAATCAGGGGTTCGATTCCCCTCGGTGGGCTCAATAGATACCCCGATGTGGCTTTGCTATAAGGAAACACACTCATCGTGAAAGGTTTGTTTGTTTGTTTTGGAATTTCGCACAAAGCTACTCGAGGGCTATCTGTGCTAGCCGTCCCTAATTTAGCAGTGTAAGACTAGAGGGAAGGCAGGTAGTCATCACCGCCAACTCTTGGGCTACTCTTTTACCAAAGAATAGTGGGATTGACTGTCACATTATAACGCCCTCACGGCTGGGAAGTTGAGCATGTTTGGCGCGACGGGGATGCAAACCCGCGACCCTCAGATTACGAGTCGCACGCCTTAACACGCTTGGCCATGCCGGGCCCATCGTGAAAGGAAAAACCAAAGTTTATTTTCATTTCCTCACTTTTGTGGTAGTTACGAGGTTGGTGAAATCTGCCGAATTCGTTGATAGGTTCCATAGTTAATATAATAGGTACAATATAGAGTTTTTTCTTAACGTTTGATTATTAGCTGGAGGTTATAAGGACATTGTATGTCAAATTTGAAAAGTTTCTTTGCATAAAATGAAAATTACTTTGTATGTTGAATAATAAACATGCGAAAAATAAAAAAAGGCATGTATAAAACAATACTTGAAAATTTTGAGACTTAACAATACAATCTAATATTTTGCATATGAAAGCCCTATAATGGTTACTGATATTCTTAAACATTTAGTGAACAAACCGTTACAAATTTAACTTATACCACGAAAACTATTACGAGCACAAAATGGTTACGATATGGGTCCAATGGACAAAACCCGTGTTGCAAGAGATAATTAAACTTACCTTTTACGTACGTCTCTGGTTTAAATAGTATTACTGGTGTCGTATGCTTATGTATTTAATTTTTCAGTTATTTATGAAGTCTATCGTACCTCAAATTGAGCACCTAAAGTAACTGTCTTTCCTGTTCCATTGTGAACAAAGCAGTACTCAAGATCTGATGAAACATGCTATGAAGGCAAATTAACAGAGACAGCTACAACACAGTCTTAGGAATCACTTCTTATACTTAATAAATAATTTTTTTTTAACAAGATATATTGCATCTACACTTCATGAAAATGTCTCAAAAGAGATGAGTGATTTATCGACAGCGGAATTTATGGAACGTTACTGGAAGCTTTCCCCACAAGTTTAACAAAACGTTCAAAATAGGACAAAATTTAAGACATCCTTTTCAACTGATGTGGATTCATGATTACAAGTGGCTTTCTTAAAGCAATCAAACGAGTTAGCAAGGTAAATGGTGTCTCTTGCGTGTTCTCTTTTGCAAAAAAAAAAAAGGAAAACAAAACTTGGGTGTTTTCGTGAAGACTTATTCAGTAACTTCAATAAGTCAAAAGGTCAATGATCAGTCGTGAATCGAAGACCTACTGCCGGGAAAGCATTCATTGTGCATCCAACAATAAATCTCAAGCATATGATCCTGGACCTAGGGG